>NC_088238.1:57685600-57733100 GCF_036934945.1 Oncorhynchus masou masou
CCTCCTCTCCTTACTCGTTCTTCCTAGTATACAGCCTCGTTCCACCTCCTCTCCTTTCTCATTCTTCCTAGTATACAGCCTCGTTCCACCTCCTCTCCTTACTCGTTCTTCCTCCTCTCCTGCCTCGTTCCACCTCCTCTCCTTCCTCGTTCTTCCTAGTATACAGCCTCGTTCCACCTCCTCTCCTTTCTCATTCTTCCTAGTATACAGCCTCGTTCCACCTCCTCTCCTTACTCGTTCTTCCTCCTCTCCTGCCTCGTTCCACCTCCTCTCCTTCCTCGTTCTTCCTAGTATACAGCCTCGTTCCACCTCCTCTCCTTCCTCGTTCTTCCTAGTATACAGCCTCGTTCCACCTCCTCTCCTTCCTCGTTCTTCCTAGTATACTGCCTCTTTCTCCTCTTCAGCCTCATTCTTTCTCCTCTTCAGCCTCATTCTTTCTCCTCTTCAGCCTCGTTCCTCCTCCTCTCCTGACTCATTCAGCCTCGTTCTTCCTCCTCTCCTGACTCGTTCCTCCTCCTCTCCTGACTCGTTCTTTCTCCTTCCTGACTGGTCTTTCGTCCTCTCCTAACTCATTCTTTCTCCTTCCTGACTGGTCTTTCTCCTTCCTGACTGGTCTTTCGTCCTCTCCTAACTCGTTCTTTCTCCTTCCTGACTGGTCTTTCTCCTTCCTGACTGGTCTTTCGTCCTCTCCTAACTCTTTCTTTCTCCTCCCTGACTCGTTCTTTCTCCTCCTTGACTGGTCTTTCGTCTTCTCCTGACTGGTCTTTCTCCTCCCTGACTGGTCTTTCTCCTTCCTGACTCGTTCTTTCTCCTCCCTGACTGGTCTTTCTCCTCCCTGACTGGTCTTTCTCCTTCCTGCCTCGTTCTTTCTCCTCCCTGACTGGTCTTTCTCCTCCCTGACTGATCTTTCTCCTTCCTGACTCGTTCTTTCTCCTCCCTGACTGGTCTTTCTCCTCTCCTGACTGCTCTGTAAACACTTATTTTCCTGGGATATTTGCCTCCCAGCCAATTGGTGTGCTGCTGATGGCAATACATGTTGTAGTTCACCTGAATAGAGGATAACGTCATGTATATGCCAATCACCCAGAGACTGAAAATAAGGACTGACGGTAAGAGACTGAACGACTGACTTTTAACTGATAGTATGAGACTGCAAGGTTTGTGGCAGAAGAACTGTGATGCTGCTGTATTTTTCATGCTCGTGTGTAACAAGAGTTGCCCACCACCCAAAGGACATCCAACCAACTTGACACAACTGTGGGAAGCATTGGGCCAGCATCCAAGCGTAACGCTTTCGACACATTGTAGAGTCCATACCCCAACAAATTGAGGCTGTTCTGAGGGAAAAGGGGGGTGCAACTCAATGTTAGGAAGGTGTTCCTAATGTTTTATAAACTCAGTGTATGTCACAAGATAGCATTAAAAAATTATTTACAGTAGCCATATTACTTTTTCAAATATTATCTTTGTTCAAACATTCATAGCTGTAAAGTGATAATTGAGAAGCATACAGTAGGTCATTGGAGATAGGTATGGTAGTTGGTGTATCCAGCCCACATGTTTCCTCCATGCAAACACTACTTGAGGGCTTAACGTAGCTAGGAGGTATAAGGTCAATGCTAACAAATTCATTAACCTGTTTTGGAGACTGGTTTTTGTTTGGAATTTCGGATGACTGAGTAAACTACCTGTAACTCGGGCCCAGAAGCTAGGATATGCAAATACTTGGTAGCATTATTTGCGAGTCTGTGAGTATAACAGAACTGACATTGCAGGCGAAAACCAGAGGAAAATCCATCAGGACATTTTTGTTGTTGTTGAGGCCACAGATCATTTCATGAAGAGCACAGTGAGTCTACACGCTCCCCATACATTGTAGGGCCTCCTGACAGCAGTGGAGACGCATCAGAACGGCGAGGAGCTGCTGAAGGGGAGCCGGGCTGAGTCGGACACCCCATTGGGATACCCCTAAACGACAGTCGGTAGGGCCTAACTAAGGCCCATAGACCCGTGGAGAGACGGCTGGAGGAGATCTGACCCGCCGCCAACGTACCCAGGTAGATGGAGACCAAAGGAGTGTAATGCCCGGGGGCACCTTGCATGGAATTGCCCGGCTCGAGAGGAGTCGATGGCATAAGCAAGCCCCGGAGGCGAGGTGGGCCATGTAGTGAACTTTGTCACCCCCTGTTGGGCGCACCACGAACCAACGGCACCCATGGTCCTGGGGAATGTCGATGGACACAACACTGAAGCTCTTTTGCACTCCGGGAGTGTAGTTACGCTCTTAGCCATGAGCCTGCTGGCCCAGGGGATTGAACGTGACAGGGATATGTCCTTTTTCCTGTGTCTACGGTGACACCAAGCGGTATCCGACAGTACACGTCAACATCGTGACGCCACAGGGGAGCTTGCAGATGATGGTGGATGCCATACCAGAGTTGCCGGTACCCCTCCTGGTGGGACGAGTTTGTCTGCTGATCACAGGGTTGTGAAAAAGGTAGAAGCCGGTGGGAAACGAAAGTGAGGATGACCCATCACCTGCATCCTCATCCATTTTGAGAGACCAGCCAAGACACCCACCATGGGCCAACTGAGGAGAGAGTTTGGGACTGCCAAGTGGGAGGATCCAAAATTGAAAGGTGCCACAGCGGTGGATGGCCAGCTCCATCTGGGGGTGAGTGACTGGCGATACCCCCATTTCCAAATCAAGAGGAACCTTCTTTAACAGGTGTCGCACTAACAGGGGGGATTTTTGGAGGTACTGTTTCTGCCCCGACAGTATGTGGGAACCATTCTACAGCTGTCCCACACACATCTGTTGGGGGCACACCTGGGAATGGAAAGGACCCAGGAACGTGTCGCAGCCCGGTTCCACTGGCCTGAGACAAGGAGGGCCATTGGATACTATTGTGGCAGCTGCCAGCTGTCAAAACACTGCCCCAAAAGTTCAATTCCAAAACCCACTGGTCCTCCTACCGATCATCGGGGTGCCCTTTGAACGTATTGCCATGGACATAGTGGGAACCCTGGGAAAAACAACATGAGCACAGCGGTACATCCTGGTAATATTCCATTATTCCACCTGGTATCCTGAGGCCATTCCCATACGGGTGGCAGTCTCCAAGGGAATCACCCGGGAGCTGTTCCACCACTTTAGCCGGTTAGGCATCCCGAATGAGATCCTGACCGACCAAGGTACAGAGTTTATGTCCCGCCGAATGAAAGACATGTTTGTTCTCCTGCAGATCAAGCATATCCTCTGTCTATCACCCGCAGACAGATGGGCTCATCAAGCAGTTGAATAAAATGTTCAAACTACTGCTGCAGAAGGTCATCAAGCAGGACGGGAAGAACTGGGAACAGCTGCTACCCCACCTAATGTTCTCAGTCTGAGAAGTTCCCCAGTCATCCCTTTCGAACTTTTCTACGGGAGAAGGCCACTCTGCCTACTGGACCTCACCAAGGAGGAGGTGTGGGAAGCCCAGTTGATCCCCGTACGCAGTGGTGTGGTAGAGCATGTGGAGATGTCGAGGGAGCGGATGACAGCCATATGACTAGTGGTAAGGGAACATACGGAGAAGGCCCAGGTCTAGAATCGGGGAGCCCAGCCCCGAGAATTCCAGGTGGGAGACAAGGTGCTGGTCTTAATCCCCACGGCAGAAAGTAAGTTCCTGGCAACATGCCACGGGCTGTACGAGGTGATAGAGTAACTGGGACCCGTCAATTTCCGTGTAGGGAGCCAGGGAGGTGGAAACCCCAACAGATTTACCACGTGAACCTATTGAAGAGGATGAGAGGACAGCCTTGGCCGTGTTATGGTCAGGATCAATGAGGACCTCGACCCGGCCCAGAAGCAAATGCTCCGGGAGCTCGTGTTCTCCGCGCGACCCTCATGGAACACCATGTCCGCAGTACGAAAAAGGCCATATCGAATCCTCGAGGCTGTTTAGCAGGAAGTAGAGACTCTGCTGAGGATTGGGGGTCATGGTGCAGCCCCCGTCGTGTTGGTCCTCAAACCGGACGGTAGCCTGCGCTTCTGTAATGACTTCCAGGGGGTGAACGAGCTCATTGACCGATTAGGAAATGCCCGGTACATCAGCACCCTCGACCTGACCAAAGGTTATTGGCAGGTACCGTTGGTAGCCTCCTCACTGGAGAAAGACAGTGTTTTTGACACCGGACATGCTTAGATCATTACCGGGTACTCCAATTCAGTCTCCACGGAGCCCCGTCCACGACCCCACCAATAGTATGCATCGGCCTACTTGGATAATATCATCAGCCACAGCCAAGGTTGGGCTGAGCACCCGACTCGCCTACAGGTGGTGCTGCACCCGCTCTGGCAACGAGGGTTGAGAGAAAACCCAAAGAAATGCAAGCTAGTGTTCGTGGAGGTGGAGTGCCTGGGATATTTGATCGGACGGGGAAACTTCAAGCGTAAGGACAGGAAGGTCCACGCGGTACATGACAGGCCTGTTCCACCAACCTTTGCACATGTCTAGTCCTTCCTGGGACTGGCAGGATACTACAGCAGGTAAATGCCCAACTTTGAGGCTGTAAACTCCCCCCTTACCGATCTAACCAGGGCCCGCCTCCCGAAAACAGTGAAATGGACGAGCGGGACCAAAGCAGCGTTCTGGCGCCTGAAGAAAGTGCTGTGCTCGCCTGAATTCCAGGTTCCGATGTTGACAGATGCATGCGACACGGGACTAGGGGCCATCCTTTCCCAGGTACACGATGGGGAGGAGCCCCCTATCATGTATCTAAGCCAAAAGCTGATACCCAGAGAGAAAACGTACTCTGTAGTAGAGAAAGAGTGTCCAGTGGTGAAGTGGGAGCTAGATACTCTCAAGTATTACCTGTTGGGTACCCACTTCACCCTGGTCACAGACCATGCTCCCCTGGTCTGGATGGCCAGAGGAAGGGACACAACTGATCGAGTCACCAGGTGGTTCCTGTCCCTTCAGCGCTTCTCTTTTTCTGTTGTACACAGGTCAGAGGTGAAGCATGGGAACGCAGATGCCCTATCGAGACAGTACGTTGCACTGACGACAGTCCCCCTCCCCGACAGAGCAGGTTAGCCACCAGGGGGAGACTCGTCAAGGCCTGGTGACAGACAGTCTACATCACGCGCCGATGGATCCCTCTGCTGGATGTGCCAGGTCTCGACGGCCAGGATTCATTTGGCTGAACGCTCACCAGCTGGACAGGTCCCATAAAGCTGCCAGAACAGCAGCACACAGGACTGAGGGAAGAGACTCGGGGAAGAGAGGTTACTCGCGTATAGTCGTGCTCGGTACCAGAGACGATGGAGCTCGGTTTTGTTCCCCACAGTATACAGCAAGACTCCGGAGCCCAGAAGGAGGAGACCTATTATTTTCTCTTTGTTTGCAATTTAAATAAACACCCTTGACCCCGAGCTAATACAATTCTGTCCGTGTCTGATCTGTGTAAACTTCTTGACCAAACCCACTGGCCTGCCACAAGACATAATTATATATAGATATTTGGAAAACAAAAGTCAGACACAATGAATGAATGAATTGAATCTGTCAAATTAAACTACACAAGTAATTGTTGAGTTGGAAAGTAAAAAATGTACAACTCATAAAGTATAATGTGAGTTAAAATACATGTACACTACACATACAAAAGTTTGTGGACACCCCATTCAAATGAGTTGATTTTGTCTAAAAGCAGAACCAACAGCAGTTATTTGCAGCTAAAGGACAATCAGGTAATCTGAGGTAAATGAACAGCTCCCCCCTATACTAAATCACCTGAGGTAAATTAAGCAGCTCCCCCCTCTACTACATCATCTGAGGTAAATTAACAGCTCACCCTCTCTACTACATCACCTGAGGTAAATTAAGCAGCTCCCCCCTCTACTACATCATCTGAGGTAAATTAAGCAGCTCCCCCCTCTACTACATCACCTGAGGTAAATTAACAGCTCCCCCCTCTACTAAATCACCTGAGGTAAAATTAAGCAGCTCCCGCCCCTAATACATCACCTGAGGTAAATTAAGCAGCTCCCCCATCTACTACATCATCTGAGGTAAGCTAAGCAACTTTCCCACTATGCTACAACAATGCTACTACTCGGCTAATTTGCGATCATATTTTCTAGTCACAACATAGAATTTACATGTGTGAAGTGGTGTAGTGTATGTAGCCAACTGTGACCATAAACAAACAAAGAGATCGGAGAGAGAAGTCACCATATTTTTTATTTTTTACCTTTATCTAAAAAAGACAAATAATAAATACCGATAAAACAAAACAGTTTATAGGAAAAGCAAAGCTATGCTGAACTATTAGACATACCTATAAAACAATACACTGCTTAAGAAAAGCAAAGCTATGCCTGATTTATTGTTTGTTTGCCTCCTTTTTGTCCATTGAGCACAGAAGCCTAATTGGAAATGAAATCCTAATGAGAAATTGATGAAAAAAGGCCCCAGACCCTGACCAAGCTGAAACCACAAGGTAATCAGTCCCCTCGCTCTTCCTTTTGTTTATCACCAAGCCCTGTTGAAAACAAGTCACTTTTTTAAAAACATTAATTCTGTTCACAAACTTCATTTGAAGAGAGCTCAGGTAGGTTTATGGACCAAAACAAACCGTGTTTAGCAACTGATAGGAAACCAAGTCTCAATAAAATAGAAACCTAGAACAGAACAGGGGTCTTGACCAATGAGTGGACGCTGAGTCCTTTGAACACTGTTTTGACACAGTATGAGGAATCACAAGAAGAACACTTGATTGAGGCCAGGTTTTTGTTGTTCCCTCAATAACGATCTGACATTCAGGGACTTTGAGTCATATCCTTTGGAAGGTAAAGGCCTTGAACCCAACATATATCAGGACATGTAACAATATTAGCTGATCGCTTGACTGTTCAAAGATGCCAAACCTGGTTATTGTTTCACAATTATCTCAAATATAAATGATATAGAAACATGAGTAGAACAGTAAGATAGTATGGAGAAAAAGAGAGAGAGAGAGGGACAGAGAGAGAGAGAGAGAGAGAGAGAGAGAGAGAGAGAGAGAGAGAGAGGGAGAAAGAGAGTGTATTACAGTGGGTTACAGTGGCAGAAAAAAAAAGAAAAACGAGAGAAGTAAAGCCCTGTTGGAAAAAAGTGAAACCACGTGACTTGTTTTTGTCAGGATATTGGAGCAATGCTACTTGGGAAATCGGTTTAACGTCGCCAGTAAAATCTGGAATGTATTTAGATGCAGAGCAAAAGAAGCTTGTTTTAAGACTCAAAAAGATATTGGAGTGGAATGTTTCCTGCAAGGGGGTTATTTATGGGGTGTCGCAATAAATAATGTCAGAGGGAGAGAGAGAAAGATGAGAGAGAGAGAGAGAGAGAGAGAGAAGGAGAGAGAGAGAGAGAGAGAGAGAGAGAGAGAGAGAGAGAGAGAGAGAGAGAGAGAGAAAGATGAGAGGGAGAGAGAGAAAGAGAGAGAGAGAGGAGAGAGAGAGAGAGAGAGAGAGAGAGAGAGAGAGAGAGAGAGAGATGAGAGGGAGAGAGAGAGAAGAGAGAGAGAGAAGAGAGAGAGAGAGAGAGAGAGAGAGAGAGAGAGAGAGAGAGAGAGAGAGAGAGAGAGAGAGAGAGAGAGAGAGAGAGAGAGGTGAGAGAGAGAGAGAGAGAGAGAGAGAGAGAGAGAGAGAGAGAGAGAGAGAGAGAGAGAAGAGAGAGAGAGAGAGAGAGAGATGAGAGGGAGAGAGAGGAGAGAGAGAGAGAGAGAGAGAGAGAGAGAGAGAGAGAGAGAGAGGAGAGAGAGAGAGAGAGATGAGAGGAGAGAGAGAAGAGAGAGAGAGAGAGAGAGAGAGAGAGAGAGAGAGAGAGAGAGAGAGAGAGAGAGAGAGAGAGAGAGAGAGAGATGAGAGGGAGAGAGAGAAAGCTGAGAGAGAGAGAGAGAGAGAGAGAGAGAGAGAGAGAGAAGATGAGAGAGAGAGAGAGAGGGAGAGAGAGAGAAGAGAGAGAGAGAGAGAGAGAGAGAGAGAGAGAGAGAGAGAGAGAGAGAGAGAGATGAGAGGGAGAGAGAGGAGAGAGAGAGAGAGAGAAGAGAGAGAGAGAGGAGAGAGAGAGAGAGAGGGAGAGAGAGAGAGAGAAATGAGAGGGAGAGAGAGAGAGAGACAGACATAGAGGGATGTATATATATAGAGAGAGATAGAGAAAGATATATATATATATATGTATGTGTATATATATGTGTGTATATATATATATATATAGATATATATGAGAGATATATATATAGATATATATATATATATATGTATATATATATATGTATGTATATATATGTATATATATATATGTATGTATATATATATATATATATATATATATATATATATATATATATATATATATATATATATATATATATATGTATATATATGTATATATATAATATATATATATATAGATATATATATATATACATATATATATACATATATATATATATACATATATACACATATATATATACACATATATATACACATATATATATATACACATATATATACACATATATATATATATATATGCATACATATACATATATATATATATATATAGCGAGAGAGAGAGAGAATATGGAGTGCAGACAAGGATAACATAACTTCCCTTCCTTCTCTCCTGTGACTTTCTCTTCACAACCTCTGATTAAATTATCCACAAATCTCTTGGAGACACAGGAGTGTTCATTTTCCCCTCTCTTCCATACAGCTTTACCTTGACTAAATTCTAGATTGCCCTCCTCCCTCTGACCTTCCGAGCAGCAGCCACTAAAGGCGGGCACTGACGCGTCTAATAGGTTACAGCGGTTCTTACCAGTCATCAGACAGAGTCTCTTTGAGGTACAATGCCTGTTATTTTGTCGGAGCGTTTTGTGTTGCTGCAGAGACAGTTATTAATCTCTTATCTTGGCAGGTCTGTGGGGGTGTAAACCAATCCCTTGGTAGGATCCGTGTCACCCTGCATCCCACACACACAGGGCCAATAAAGAGCAACACACACACACACTCCACCTCCCAAAGCCTGAGAAGTCTCAGACCTCAGACCGATACAAGACTGCGGACTCAACAGTGATTTATATTCTCCCTTGTTTTTTTCACTAAATAAATAAGCAGAGTAAAAATTATGTTAACTGCATTTAACATGGCTGTTGACATGCTGTTGACATGCTGTTGACATGCTGTTGACATGGTTGTTGACATGCTGTTGACATGCTGTTGACATGGTTGTTGACATGGTTGTTGACATGCTGTTGACATGGTACATGGCTGTTGACATGCTGTTGACATGGTTGTTGATATGGCTGTTGATATGGCTGTTGACATGCTGTTGACATGCTGTTGACATGGTTGTTGATATGGTTGTTGACATGCTGTTGACATGGCTGTTGACATGACATGCTGTTGACATGGTTGTTGACATGCTGTTGACATGCTGTTGACATGCTGTTCTCATGGTTGTTGACATGGTTGTTGACATGCTGTTGACATGGTTGTTGATATGGCTGTTGACATGGTTGTTGACATGCTGTTGACATGGTTGTTGACATGGCTGTGGACATGCTGTTGACATGGCTGTTGACATGGTTGTTGACATGCTGTTGACATGCTGTTGACATGGTTGTTGACATGCTGTTGACATGCTGTTGACATGCTGTTGACATGCTGTTGACATGGTTGTTGACATGCTGTTGACATGCTGTTGACATGGCTGTTGACATGCTGTTGACATGCTGTTGACATGGCTGTTGACATGCTGTTGACATGACATGCTGTTGACATGGTTGTTGACATGCTGTTGACATGCTGTTGACATGGCTGTTGACATGCTGTTGACATGGCTGTTGACATGCTGTTGACATGCTGTTGACATGCTGTTGACATGGTTGTTGACATGCTGTTGACATGCTGTTGACATGGTTGTTGACATGGCTGTGGACATGCTGTTGACATGGCTGTTGACATGGTTGTTGACATGCTGTTGACATGCTGTTGACATGGCTGTTGACATGCTGTTGACATGGCTGTTGACATGCTGTTGACATGCTGTTGACATGGCTGTTGACATGGTTGTTGACATGCTGTTGACATGCTGTTGACATGCTGTTGACATGCTGTTGACATGCTGTTGACATGCTGTTGACATGCTGTTGACATGGTTGTTGACATGCTGTTGACATGCTGTTGACATGGTTGTTGACATGCTGTTGACATGCTGTTGACATGGTTATTGACATGGCTGTTGACATGGCTGTTGACATGCTGTTGACATGGTTGTTGAAATGCTGTTGACATGATGTTGACATGGGTGTTGACTGTTGACATGCTGTTGACATGCTGTTGACATGCTGTGGACATGCTGTTGACATGCTGTTGACATGGTTGTTGACATGCTGTTGACATGGCTGTTGACATGCTGTTGACATGGCTGTTGACATGCTGTTGACATGCTGTTGACATGGCTGTTGACATGCTGTTGACATGGTTGTTGACATGCTGTTGACATGGTTGTTGACATGCTGTTGACATGCTGTTGACATGGTTGTTGAAATGCTGTTGACATGCTGTTGACATGGGTGTTGACATGGTTGTTGACATGGCTGTTGACATGGGTGTTGACATGGCTGTTGACATGGCTGTTGACATGGCTGTTGACATGCTGTTGACATGGTTGTTGACATGGCTGTTGACATGCTTGTTGACATGCTGTTGACATGCTGTTGACATGGCTGTTGACATGCTGTTGACATGCTGTTGACATGGCTGTTGACATGCTGTTGACATGGCTGTTGACATGGCTGTTGACATGGTTGTTGACATGGCTGTTGACATGGTTGTTGACATGCTGTTGACATGCTGTTGACATGGTTGTTGACATGGCTGTTGACATGCTGTTGACATGGCTGTTGACATGGCTGTTGACATGGTTGTTGACATGCTGTTGACATGGCTGTTGACATGGCTGTTGACATGCTGTTGACATGGCTGTTGACATGCTGTTGATATGGCTGTTGACATGGTTGTTGACATGCTGTTGACATGGCTGTTGACATGGCTGTTGACATGGCTGTTGACATGCTGTTGACATGGTTGTTGATATGGCTGTTGACATGGTTGTTGACATGCTGTTGACATGCTGTTGATATGCTGTTGTTGACATGCCTGTTGACATGCTGTTGATATGCTGTTGTTGACCTGCCTGTTGACATGCTGTTGACTTGGCTGTTGAAATGGCTGTTGACATGGCTGTTGACAATGCTGTTGACATGGCTGTTGACGTGGCTGTTGACATGGTTGTTGACATGCTGTTGACATGGCTGTTGACATGCTGTTGACATGCTGTTGACATGGTTGTTGACATGGCTGTTGACATGGCTGTTGACATGGCTGTTGACATGCTGTTGACATGGCTGTTGACATGGCTGTTGACATGCTGTTGACATGGCTGTTGACATGGCTGTTGACATGGCTGTTGACATGGCTGTTGACATGGCTGTTGACATGGCTGTTGACATGCTGTTGACATGGTTGTTGACATGGCTGTTGACATGGCTGTTGACATGGCTGTTGACATGCTGTTGACTTGGCTGTTGACATGGCTGTTGACATGGTTGTTGACATGCTGTTGACATGGCTGTTGACATGCTGTTGCATGGCTGTTGACATGGCTGTTGACATACTGTTGACATGGTTGTTGAAATGCTGTTGACATGGCTGTTGACATGCTGTTGACATGGTTGTTGACATGGCTGTTGACATGCTGTGGACATGCTGTTGACATGCCTTTTGACATGCTGTTGACATGCTGTTGACATGGTTGTTGACATGGTTGTTGACATGCTGTTGACATGCTGTTGACATGGCTGTTGACATGCTGTTGACATGCTGTTGACATGGCTGTTGACATGCTGTTGACATGGCTGTTGACATGGCTGTTGACATGGTTGTTGATATGGCTGTTGACATGGTTGTTGACATGCTGTTGACATGGCTGTTGACATGGTTGTTGACATGCTGTTGACATGGCTGTTGACATGCTGTTGACATGGTTGTTGACATGGCTGTTGACATGCTGTTGATGGCTGTTGACATGGCTGTTGACATGCTGTTGACATGGCTGTTGACATGCTGTTGACATGCTGTTGACATGGCTGTTGACATGGCTGTTGACATGTTGACATGGCTGTTGACATGACATGGTTGTTGACATGTTGCTGTTGACATGCTGTTGACATGGCTGTTGACATGTTGACTGTTGACATGCTGTTGACATGCTGTTGATGGCTGTTGACATGGCTGTTGACATGCTGTTGACATGGTTGTTGACATGGCTGTTGACATGCTGTTGACATGGTTGTTGACATGGCTGTTGACATGCTGTTGACATGGTTGTTGACATGGTTGTTGAAATGCTGTTGACTGTTGACATGATGTTGACATGGGTGTTGACATGGTTGTTGACATGCTGTTGACATGGTTGTTGACATGGCTGTTGACATGGTTGTTGACATGGCTGTTGACATGCTGTTGACATGCTGTTGACATGGCTGTTGACATGGCTGTTAACATGGCTGTTGACATGGCTGTTGACATGGTTGTTGACATGGCTGTTGACATGGCTGTTGGCATGCTGTTGACATGCTGTTGACATGGCTGTTGACATGCTGTTGACATGGTTGTTGACATGGCTGTTGACATGGTTGTTGACATGGCTGTTGACATGGCTGTTGGCATGGCTGTTGACATGGCTGTTGACATGGACATGGTTGTTGACATGGCTGTTGACATGCTGTTGACATGGTTGTTGAAATGCTGTTGACATGGCTGTTGACATGCTGTTGACATGGTTGTTGTGGCTGACATGCTGTGGACATGCTGTTGACATGCCTTTTGACATGCTGTTGACTGTTGACATGGCTGTTGACATGGTTGTTGACATGGCTGTTGACATGCTGTTGACATGCTGTTGACATGGCTGTTGACATGGCTGTTGACATGGCTGTTGACATGGTTGTTGACATGAAATGCTGTTGACATGGCTGTTGACATGCTGTTGACATGGTTTGACATGGCTGTTGACATGCTGTGGACATGCTGTTGACATGGCTGTTGACATGCTGTTGACATGGTTGTTGACATGGCTGTTGACATGGTTGTTGACATGGCTGTTGACATGCTGTTGACATGCTGTTGACATGGCTGTTGACATGTTTGTTGACATGGCTGTTGACATGCTGTTGACATGGCTGTTGGCATGGCTGTTGACATGGCTGTTGACATGGCTGTTGACATGCTGTTGACATGCTGTTGACATGGCTGTTGACATGGCTGTTGACATGCTGTTGACATGGTTGTTGACATGGCTGTTGACATGGCTGTTGACATGCTGTTGACTTGGCTGTTGACATGGCTGTTGACATGGTTGTTGACATGGCTGTTGACATGCTGTTGACATGGCTGTTGACATGGCTGTTGACATGGCTGTTGACATGGCTGTTGACATGCTGTTGACATGCTGTTGACATGGTTGTTGACATGGCTGTTGACATGGCTGTTGACATGGCTGTTGACATGCTGTTGACATGCTGTTGACATGGCTGTTGACATGTTGTTGACATGGCTGTTGACATGGCTGTTGACATGGCTGTTGACATGCTGTTGACTTGGCTGTTGACATGGCTGTTGACATGCTGTTGACATGGCTGTTGACATGGCTGTTGACATGCTGTTGACATGGCTGTTGACATGCTGTTGACATGGCTGTTGACATGGCTGTTGACATGGCTGTTGACATGCTGTTGACATGGCTGTTTTTCACAGCCACTGCTGGTAGAGACATTTTTTTACCACACTAATGCGAGGGAATATAGCATTTGTTTGTTGACAGAGTTTCTCTATGGGCCGTCTCTGGAATCTTCTCAGGGTGGTTTGATGGAATCTCTGGCTTCTCCCGCTGTAATGGTTTTCTTTTGGTGAAGGAGAGGTGGACCAAAACGCAGCGTGGAGGTTATTCATTGTACTTTAATAAAGACACTGTACATGAATAAACTAACAAATCAAGAAATGTGGGGGGAAAAAACAGCCTGCAAACAGAGAGACAGGAACAATCACCCACAAAACACACAGTGAAATCCAGGCTACCTAATGACACCTGCCTCTGATTGAGAACCATACAAGGCCGAAACATAGAAATACCCAAATCATAGAAAACAAACATAGACTGCCCACCCCAACTCACGCCCTGACGATTCTAAATAATGACAAAACAAACATAGACTGCCCACCCCAACTCACGCCCTGACCATTCTAAATAATGACAAAACAAAGGAAATAAAGGTCAGAACGTGACACCCGCGGCCCATATTCCCCACCGAAGTAGCTGAGCAACCTGACCCTCCGTTGCCCCCAGTCGCTTGCTTGTAGGCATTTACCAATAATTCCAACCATCATATGAGTAACATCCCCCTCCATTTAATTTCAAGTGTATTCGTTTATGTGTTTCCTTCTAATTGAACCAAGCTGTTTGCCGTACAAATAATTACCACGGAACAGATTGTTACTCAATTACAGTTGTTTCTGGAGGCAAACAGTGGTAGTTGTATGCTCAAGATGGATGTCACAAGGCTGTGGAAGGGGTAAAAGTTTGATATTACGAGATTGTTTCATGATTTACCTGATTTTGTGGCATCAGTCATACTGTCGCTTAGCTACTCAGCTATACAGACAGTAAACTCACTCACTCACTCACTCACTCACTCACTCACTCACTCACTCACTCACGCTTGCATATGCAGTCACACACACACACACACACACACACACACACACACACACACACACACACACACACACACACGCACACACGCACGCACACACAAATAGAGACAGACACACACACACACGCACACACAAACAGAGACAGACACACACACACGTTCCAACACTGACCCTTCACCCCTCTATCTTAGGGGGCTTGCCTGCCATACATGGTGAGGATGTGTCACTGTGCTGTCAGTGAGTAGACGTGTTCCGTTTGACCCTTTGACCCCGGGTTCCCCCTCCCATCCCCCCAAAACGTCTCAGCAGCACACTAATCTGTCAACACAATCTCCTCTCGCCCCATCGCAGGCGCTGAACCCCCCCCTCCCCCCAAAAAACTATCACCCAGCCTGTCAGGAACAAGACATCTCCTGGAGGGGGAGGCCTAAAATGTGACACACAGGGAGAGAGGGAGAGAGATTTAATAATGCATTGGATAGTGACTTGAATGTGTCTGCCACCAGATCCTTTATATATAACTGAATACGGTCAATATGGATCATTGTCAAAATAAATTAAACTGGTTTTCTTTTCTGTTCTGTCATTATTTTATTTTCAGTCCCATTGAAAAATAACAATGGGTAGATGAACATGGATCAATGTAACACGGTTGGTGGCTAATGTCAAGCTCTTGGCAGGATGTGAATCACAATGCAATCATTATTTCTGCACAGCACCTATGTACCTGTAGGCCCCTTAAGCGTGAAATAAAGTAAATATTGGTCTGGAATCATGTATAATTTACTTAATTTGATGTCTCATGTTGATCTATGATATGACAGATATGATTAGCAAAGATCACCCCGAGGATTGAATATAGGAACAAATGTGAATTTAATGTACTGTAGGTGCACGCACTGCCACTCTGTGTGAGAGAATTCACAAGGAAACGCAACTGTGTTATCAACATGAGACGGGATAGAAAGGAACCCGAGACACCTTGAGACATTCTGTTCATTACTTCAGCTGTTCCTGTACACATCCCTTTTCATAGCTCAGCACTTTCAGAATTACTTTTTTCTTTTTTTAGCAAGCAGTCATTTTCAACAGGTGCTGTTTCTCTTTTCATCATCGTCGTCCTCGTCATTATCCTTGTCAACAGAGAGAAAATAGCATAATAAACTACAATCTGAGTCGGTTTACTGTTGTGTTTACTGCTGTGTTTACTATTGCGTTCAATGCTGTTTACTGCTGTGTTAACTGCTGTGTTTACTGCTGTGTTTACTGCTGTGTTTACTGCTGTGTTTACTGCTGTGTTTACTGCTGTGTTTACTGCTGTGTTTACTGCTGTGTTTATTGTTGTGTTTACTGCTATGTTTACTGTTGTGTTTACTGCTAGGTTTACTGTTGTGTTTACTGCTGTGTTTACTGCTGTGTTTACTGCTGTGTTTATTGCTGTGTTTACTGTTGTGTTAACTGCTGTGTTTACTGTTGTGTTTACTGCTATGTTTACTGCTGTGTTTACTGTTGTGTTTACTGCTATGTTTACTGCTGTGTTTATTGTTGTGTTTACTGCTATGTTTACTGTTGTGTTTACTGCTGTGTTTACTGCTATGTTTACTGTTGTGTTTACTGCTATGTTTACTGTTGTGTTTACTGCTATGTTTACTGTTGTGTTTACTGCTGTGTTTACTGTTGTGTTTACTGCTATGTTTACTATTGTGTTCAATGCTGTTTACTGTTGTGTTTACGGCTGTGTTTACTGTTGTGTTTACTGCTGTGTTTACTGTTGTGTTTACTGTTATGTTTACTGCTGTGATTACTGTTGTGTTTACTGTTGTGTTTACTGTTATGTTTACTGCTGTTTTTACTGCTGTGTTTACTGTTATGTTTACTGGTATGTTTACTGTTGTGTTTAGTGCTGTGTTTACTGCTGTGTTAACTGCTGTGTTAACTGCTGTTTACTGTTGTATTTACTGTTATGTTTACTGCTGTGTTTACTGATGTGTTTACTGCTATGTTTACTGTTGTGTTTACTGCTATGTTTACTGTTGTGTTTACTGCTGTGTTTACTGCTATGTTTACTATTGTGTTCAATGCTTTTTACTGTTGTGTTTACGGCTGTGTTTACTGTTGTGTTTACTGCTGTGTTTACTGTTGTGTTTACTGTTATGTTTACTGCTGTTTTTACTGCTGTGTTAACTGTTGTGTTTACTGCTGTGTTTACTGTTGTGTTTACTGATGTGTTTACTGTTGTGTTTACTGATGTGTTTACTGTTGTGTTTACTGCTGTTTACTCTTCTGTTTACTGCTGTGTTTACTGCTATGTTTCCTGTTGTGTTTACTGCTGTGTTTACTGTTGTCTCTACTGTTGTATTTACTGCTGTGTTTACTGCTATGTTTACTGCTATGTTTACTGTTGTGTTTACTGTTGTGTTTACTGCTATGTGTACTATTGTGTTTAATGCTGTTTACTGCTGTGTTTACTGCTACGTTTGCTGTTGTGCTTACTGTTGTGTTTACTGACATGTTTACTCTTGTGTTTACTGATGTGTTTACCATCACAGTTACTGTTGTGTTTACTGTTGTGTTTACTGCTATGTTTACTGTTGTGTTTCTGCTGTGTTTACACTTGCGTTTACTGCTATGTTTACACCTGCAACCTCATGTGGATCAGGACAAGTTTCAGCCTCCTGAACAGCTTTCACAAGCGCTGCAGAGGCTGCTGTGTGGGGGAGGCACTCCCTTCTCTGAATCTGTGGGGTTAAAAGTGACTTTCCCAGCAGCTCCAGGAACACTATCCTCTTGTTTCCGCTTATCGGGCATCCAGGTAGGGTTTATCTTGTTCCATATAACAAAGGAATTTTATGAGGACACATCAATGATGTTATTGAAGATGACCAGGGGCCAGCCATCCTCCTGCAGCTCTAAGTTCCAATCACCTTGTCCAGGTTGTCCGTGCCTCCATTGTTGTGGTTGTAGTCCAGAATGATGGCTGAAATCCTGTCCTCATGATCACTGATCTCAGACGTTTTGTGCCGTGTGCTCAGGAGGACCACGTTCTTGTTCCTCTTTGGGAGGTTAGAAACTAGAGTAGGGGTGGGGATGAAGGCATACTTTGATGAGAAGGCCTCACTCCCCCTTGTTGCGAGTAGTGTAGGGGGGAGCTCAGGCTTGTTCTTTCTTACTGTGCCAACCATGGTGGTCTTCTTCTTCCGGAGCTGCTGGCTGAGTTCATAAGAGGAGAAGACATTGTCACACATGACATTGTGCCCCCTCAGTCCATCTGTCACATCAAGCACAACCCACATCCCCTGGTTCTTCTCCGGGCCTCCACTGGTCAGATTCCCGGTGTAAACTTGCATCTTCCAAGCGTAGCTGGATTGTGCATCACAGGCCACCCATAACTGCCGGAAAGGACAGCGACCTTTTGACAAAAGAGATTACTATCAGTAGTTCGTATCAGTGTCACAGAAAACAAACACGTAAATCAATGATATTACAGCAATACATAATAAAAGGAACAGTGAAAATCACTCACATTACAGAGATGAAAATAAAAATGTACCTCTGAATGGAACCAGTTGCTCCTCCACTGTTACTTCAGGCCCAAGGTTGTAGAGGTATGGCAGACGCTCCACCCACTCCTCCCAGACCTCTCTTATGGCTCCACCCACATCTCCCAGACCTCTCTTATGGCCTCCAGTTTGTCTCTCACACGTCTTGCAGGTCTTGACTCACGGTTATCAAATCATAGCCTTCTTGATGAAGTGTGAAAGGCTTTCAGTGGCATCGTGGCACAGAACATCTCCCTTCCATTCTCTGCATCCCAGAGACTACATGTAGCCTCGCCTCGGGACCTATACACACCCTCTGCATCCCAGAGACTACATGTAGCTTCACCTCGGGACCTATACACACCCTCTGCATCCCAGAGACTACATGTAGCTTCGCCTCGGGACCTAAACACACCCTCTGCATCCCAGAGACTACCTCGGGACCTATACACACCCTCTGCATCCCAGAGACTACAAGCTTCGCCTCGGGACCACACCCTCTGCATCCCAGAGACTACACCCTCTGCATCCCAGAGACTACATGTAGCTTCGCCTCGGGACCTATACACACCCTCTGCATCCCAGAGACTACATGTAGCTTCTCCTCGGGACCTATACACACCCTCTGCATCCCAGGGACCTATACCTATTCACCCTCTGCATCCCAGAGACTACATGTAGCCTCACCTCAGGACCTAAACACACCCTCTGCATCCCAGAGACTACATGTAGCTTCGGGCTGCATCCCAGGGACCTATACACACCCTCTGCATCCCAGAGACTACATGTAGCTTTGCCTCGGGACCTATACACACCCTCTGCATCCCAGAGACCATGTAGCTTCTCCTCGGGACCTAAACACACCCTCTGCATCCCAGAGACGGGACCTATACACACCCTCTGCATCCCAGAGTAGCTTCTGCATCCCAGGGACTACGGGACCTATACACACCCTCTGCATCCCAGAGACTACATGTAGCCTCGCCTCGGGACCTATACACACCCTCTGCATCCCAGAGACTACATGTAGCCTTGCCTCGGGACCTATACACACCCGCTAAGATTAGCAGCCCTATGGAGGCACGCAGATCAATCTCATCCGTACATTCTCCATATTTACGGAAACCCTTCAAACGTGTCATCTCCAGAATGATTTTTCGATGGCTGGTGTGATGAACATGTAGAATGTTGAGGTGATGTCCTGGTCAACTGCATGTCTTGTGGGCCCTGGGGTTCATCCTTATGACATTGTGTACTGCCATCCTTCCCTGGTTGTCATATGGTGACAAGGACCATGCTACTTTGCTGTTCTTTGACAAAAATGTATCTCTTTCACCTTTTGGGATTTCTTCATCTGAAGATGATGCATCGTGCTCTCGGTTGTATTCGTCCCCATCTTCTTCTTCAGATGCCTCCTCCTCTTCTAAATCATTGTTCTCTTGTTCCTCCTGGACATCTGAAAAAATCAGATCTATGTCCTGTTGGGCACTGAAAGGTGCACTAATGGCTTCAGCAAAGAGAGAACTGGGGGGACTGCCATCCGCAGCACCTTTATAGCCTCTGACTGCAATCCCCATTAGTAAACAATGCTTTCAAGACATTTTTATTCTGCCTGAAATATTGTTTATTTTGTCTTTGTGTTTTTTTGTTTTGTGTAAATTATTCTATTACTGCCGGGTGAAAAATGACCCTAAGACAATCTTTGTACCCTGGTAGTGTACAGCTTTCATGGAAATATGAACGAAGGCGATGTTTCAATTTTTCTAATGTTGGGGTCACTCTAGGAAAAGTAATCAAATTTCAAATTGAAAAATATAATTTCTGCCATTTTCTGTTAATTAAACAAAGTGGAGGGTCATTTTCCAACCTTAAAATTTCTTTAGGGATGGGGGCAGTATTTGGAAGTTTGGATGACTGAGGTGCACAAAGTAAGCTGCCTGTTACTCAGGCCCAGAAGTTAGGATTTGCATATAATTGGTAGTATTGGATAGAAAACTCTCTGAAGTTTCTAAAACTGTTAATATATTTTCTGTGAGTAGAACAGAACTGATGGAAAAGGATTTATCGAACAAAATAACAATTTGTTATGTAGCTGGGACCCTTGGGATTGCAAACAGAGGATATTCAAGGTAAGTGATTTATTTTATTGCCATTTCTGACTTTCTTGACGCCACTGCTGGTTTGGAAAATGTTTTTAATGCTTTTGTACACGGGGTGCGCATGGTATGATTTTGCCGTAAAGCCTTTTTGAAATCTGACAAAGCGGCTGGATTAACAAGAAGTTATGCTTTTAAACGATGTAAGACACTTGTATTTTCATGAATGTTTAATATTTAGATTTTTGTATTTTGAATTTCGTGCTCTGCAATTTCACCGGATTTTGTCGAGGTGGGGCGCAGGCAGCACGTCTAGCCCAAAGAGGTATTTAAGACAACACAATGGTTATACCAGAAAGGAAAACCAAACTAAAATTAAGTTAGTATCCATACATAGGTATTCTTTACACATTTCACAGATATTTGATTCTGACAGTAAAATACTACAAATTAGATAGATAAAGTTGATAGATATTGCTATTTCAGACAAAATATAACCTCATTTCGGATTTATGTACCCGTAGACCTTTTATCGATCACAATTTTTTTTAATCGAATTTCACAGTTTTCTTAGCACAACTTGTCCGTACAATTGAAGCCCAATGTTTCATTTTTGTAAATATTGCCAGAAAATATTTCTACTAACTTGAAATATATACTGTATATACAGTATATTTTCAGAATTAGAGGTCAGATTGTAGTTGTCACGGATCCCCCTGGAACTGTGTCATTACGCACACCTGGTCCTCTTTTCCCTGATTGTGATTGTATAAATGTGCCCTTGGTTTCCATTGGGCTGTCGATTATAGTTCCAATGTCCACTGGTCGGTTGTACCCGTGTTGTGTTGTTTTGTCTTTCGTACCATTTGTATTGTGCAGATGATTACGGGTTTCGACCCGTGTGGTACCATTGTATTGTGCAGATGATTACGGGTTTGACGTGTGCAGGTACCAGGTTTTGACCCGTGTGGTACCATTGATGATTACAGGTGCAGATGATTACGGGTTTTGACCCGTGTGGTACCATTTGTATTGTGCCGTTTTGTGGTACCATTGTATTGTGCAGATGATTACGGGTTTTGACCCGTGTGGTACCATTTGTATTGTGCAGATGATTACGGGTTTTGACCCGTGTGGTACCATTTGTATTGTGCAGATGATTACGGGTTTTGACCCGTGTGGTACCATTTGTATTGTGCAGATGATTACGGGTTTTGATTTACCATTTGACAGATGATTACGGGTTTTGTGTGGTACCATTGTATTGTGCAGATGATTACGGGTTTTGACCCATGTGGTACCGTGCAGATGATTACGGGTTTCGACCCGTGTGCTCCTCGCCCTTTTGTTTTGGGTTTCTACACTGTGTTTTGTATACGTGTTTGTTTGGTCTTCATCCCCGTGCCTTTACATGGCACACTGTTATTTGGGTATGGTAAAGAACCATTGTAACGGCCGTGGTGGAAGAAGGTTAAGACCAAGGTGCAGCGTTGTATGTGTCCATATTTATTAGAATGAACACGGAAATAACAAAAATACCAAATCGTACCGACGGAAAACAGTTCTGGATGGTGCAGACACACAACAGAAAACAATCACCCACAACTCAAGGGTGAAAAACAGGCTGCCTGCGTATGGTTCTCAATCAGGGACAACAATTGACAGCTGCCTCTGATTGAGAACCATACCAGGCCAAACACAGAAATACCAAATCATAGAAAAACTAACATAGACAACCCACCCATCTCACGCCCTGACCATACTAAAACAAAGACATAGCAAAAAGAACTAAGGTCAGAAGGTGACAACCATATTACGCATTCCTGTGCCTGTCTCCTGATCTCTTCACCCAACTTGACTGTAGTCCTAAAAAAAAGGAAATGAGTTGGCATGTTCTACCTCTGATTTGATGGCCAACCCTATGCGAGACGTTATTTAAAAAATAAAAATGATTATTAATAAACCTTTATTTAACACAAGCTTGAGAGATCTTAAACGTTTGGTTCTATGATATAACATCAGTCAGTTAACATGACCTTCATGAATTATTCAGCCGTGTGAGCTTTATGTGTTTTATAACTATAAACTATCAAAAAATTCACAAAAAGTGACGTTAGCGAATGAAGCCATAGAACAAAACGTATAAGATCTCCTAAACCTGTGTACCACAGACCTTATTTTCGGCATTTATCCAAAAACCCCATTCATTTCCCCATAGGCTTCGGCCAACGATCCATGACAGAGTTAGCCTCCGTTAGCGCATACAAAAATACACCATTAGCATTGCTCTCTACTACAAGAATTTCTGAAGGGTAATACATTTTTCCCTCATTTTGGATCTATGCTTGGGTCTCACGGGTTAGACTAATGTTATTCATTCTGAGTTCATTATTGCAGAAATGGCACATCTCTGAATCAGAAATTGGCTGATTTGAATAACAAGGTGAATCCATAAACCATCCAACCTTCCACAAAAAAAGGGTTTGAACTTTCTTTGAGCATTTTGTCAGGCAATTAAAGACCTAAACGTGTACTATGTCATTTCTCCATCCCTCTGGGGAGAATATTAAATAAGTGAAACTGCTAACTAAAACATGACAGGAAGTGAAGGGACAATAAAACTAGTCTTGTAAAATGTACCCCTTAATCCAGCAATAAGGTCAAAGCTGTCTTCTTCACTTGACTCCTTCACTTTCAATCCATCACCCTCTAATAGGCAAGGAAATTTCCACTAACACAGAATATATCACAAACTCTACAACTAAACATGGAGATGTTATATATCACAAACTCTACAACTAAACATGCAGATGTTACATTTTTTACTTAAATAACGATCAACTGCCTCTTTGCATTAGAGTACTCAGCCTAGTTGTGGGTTGATCAAGATGTATGTAAATATTCCTCATTCCAGGAACAAGACAATGTGGGCTAATGCCATTGAGGTTTAGATGGTATTAAAAGCATAAAACAGAATTCCCAGTTGATCATAGATGCAAAATTTGTTCATGCAAAACATCATCATTGGGCTCTGAGTCTCTGTTCCTTCATGCATGTAAGCTTTGCATACAAAGTAATTTGGATCCCTTGATCTTCTCCGCATGCTCTTATAGGGTTCCTCGTCCTATTTAAGGGGCAACGCCCAAGATCATGCTCGGAAGAAAGAAGGAAACATGTTTACTGTCAAACCCAAAAGCATCATACGCTCAAATAGTTTGTGTTGCCTATCTTTTGGTAGAATCGGATAATCAGATCAATAATCAGATCAATACAAGTCTAGAGGGAGACATGGAGTAAGACATGCCCAACACACCAGACCGCATCATATTTGATTAATCAAAATGAGCCTTCTAGGTGCAAATAGCAATCAACTGGTAATAACCCTACTTCGGCACAAACACGCCATCCTGGTGGTGGGTGTGAAACACAGCGCCTAACAGGATCGATAGCAGTCCCACCTCATCATCAAACTACACGATTGTGATTTTCAGCTCCAGACAGCGTGCACCAATCACTGCCTCTCTTCCTGATTCGGGCTGTGTTGCCTTGCATCACAATGAGTGCATTTTTTACCTGAACAAACCTAAAGCAAACTTTGAAAACAGACACAGATGTGAACTACTGTGAATGAGCAAGGCAGTTAACCCGCTGTTCCCCGTGCCCCCGAAGACGTGGATGTCGATAAAGGCAGCCCCCCGCACCTCTCTGATTCAGGGGGGTTGGGTGTCCCCCTTTCCCTGATTTCAACCCTGATCCCTAAAATTTTTGGGGGGAAGTTGTGGACTTCTCACTTTTTTGAAAATGGACTACAAAACAGATTTTGGGACGGGGGAGTTTAGGTCCTAATTTGGTACCTGGATGAAACCATTTGAATTCAGTCACTTATTTACAGTATCCTTTTTCATAATCAAAACAAAAAGATTGCTTTGCTCAAAGTTGATCCGTTTTGCATTCCCCGCCCTAACCATGAGAAATCCATGACATCCATATCTTCATCAATGGAAAATATTAACAGTTAAGTTTGATATAATTGAAAAGATTACAAACAGGGTCGTCAAAGTATTTTATAAATTCTACGAAAAAAACACTTTTAATTAAAAGTATGACTTTATTTTTTATGGTGATCTAAAAACACGTAAATGCCGATTAGTTTTATATTCGGATCTTGTAGGTTCGACCCAACTATAAATCACCTGAGGTATTTGTGTTGAGACACAACATGCTCTTGAACACAGGGTGGGTGTCATTTCTATCATAGATATAGAATTCATAGAATGGACCTATCCCTTCAGACCACTGCAATTTAGCTGGCAGACCATTGAAATATTATTGAACTTTTAACTTCTAATTACTATCATAAAGATGGCCGCCAGTCCACCCACCATCAAATGTCAATGGCAATGATCATGTCTATTCTATTTTCTGTTTTTCTATGATTTCAATAGGTTTCCTATGGACGATTGACTGTATAACAAAAACAATTCTAATGTTATATATATATATATATATTCCCATTCAAGTCAACATTCTCTGATGTGTGACCATCCAATCATCTTGTGGTACCATTTGAAAGTTATAATTTCCAAATGAAATCAATCTCAACCGTTTAGCTTTTCCAGATTTGAAGACATGGATGTCTCATGGTATGGTGGGGTAAAAAATAGGCAACTTGAGCATCTCTATTGCCTGAATGTTTGGCATTCAGGTCCCAAAAGTCTCTTATGCAGCACTTCGACAACGGACAATTTCGTATGGACGTTTTTGTTCAAATCAAAAGAGGTGCTGTCAAAAAGGGATTCAATTCAATGGATTTACCCAACATGATCTCAGCTTCTCTTAAAGCTTTTTCTCCTCAGAGGCTTGGTGGGAACTTTGCCTTTTTCTCCTCAGAGGCTTGGCGGGAACTTTGCCTTTTTCTCCTCAGAGGCTTGGTGGGAACTTTGCCTTTTTCTCCTCAGAGGCTTGGTGGGAACTTTGCCTTTTTCTCATCAGAGGCTTGGTGGGAACTTTGCCTTTTTCTCATCAGAGGCTTGGTGGGAACTTTGCCTTTTTCTCATCAGAGGCTTGGTGGGAACTTTTTGCCTTTTCTTGCTTGGTGGGAACTTTCTCTCATCAGAGGCTTGGTGGGAACTTTGCCTTTTTCTCATCAGAGGCTTGGTGGGAACTTTGCCTCCTCAGAGGTTTGGTGGGAACTTTCATTCTCCTCAGAGGCTTGGTGGGAACTTGGTGGGAACTCTGCCTTTTTCTCATGCTTGGTGGGAACTTTGCCTTTTTCTCATCCTTGGTTTTCTTTTCTCATCAGAGGCTTGGTGGGAACTTTGCCTTTTTCTCCTTTTTCTGCCATTCTCCTCAGAGGCTTGGTGGGGGAACTTTGCCTTTTTCTCACTTTGCAGAGGCTTGGTGGGAACTTTGCCTTTTTCTCTTGGTGGGAACACTGCCTTTTTCTCCTCAGAGGCTTGGTGGGAACTTTGCCTTTTTCTCAGCAGAGGCTTGGTGGGAACTTTGCCATTTTTCCTCAGCAGAGGCTTGGTGGGAACTCTGCCTTTTTTTCTCCTCAGAGGCTTGGTGGGAACTCTGCCTTTTTCTCCGCAGAGGCTTGGTGGGAACTCTGCCTTTTTCTCAGCAGAGGCTTGGTGGGAACTCTGCCTTTTTCTCAGCAGAGGCTTGGTGGGAACTTTGCCTTTTTCTCAGCAGAGGCTTGGTGGGAAGCCTTATTCTCCTCAGGCTTGGTGGGAACTCTGCCATCAGAGGCTTTTTTCTCTCATCAGAGGCTTGGTGGGAACTTTGCCTTTTTTTGGGAACTCTCAGAGGCTTGGTGGGAACTTTGCCTTTTTCTCCTCAGAGGCTTGGTGGGAACTTTGCCTTTTTCTCCTCAGAGGCTTGGTGGGAACTCTGCCTTTTTCTCATCAGAGGCTTGGTGGGAACTTTGCCTTTTTCTCCGCAGAGGCTTGGTGGGAACTTTGCCTTTTTCTCCGCAGAGGCTTGGTGGGAACTCTTTTTCTCCTCAGAGGCTTTTCTCAGCAGAGGCTTGGTGGGAACTTTGCCTTTTTCTCACTTTGCCTTTTTCTCCTCAGAGGCTTGGTGGGAACTTTGCCTTTTTCTCTCAGAGGCTTGGTGGGAAGCCTTTTTCTCCTCAGAGGCTTGGTGGGGCTTCAGAGGCTTGGTGGGAACTTTGCCTTTTTCTCCTCAGAGGCTTGGTGGGAACTTTGCCTTTTTCTCCGCAGAGGCTTGGTGGGAACTTTGCCTTTTTCTTCGCAGAGGCTTGGTGGGAACTTTGCCTTTTTCTTGGGAACGCCTTTTTCTCCTCAGAGGCTTGGTGGGAACTTTGCCTTTTTCTTCGCAGAGGCTTGGTGGGAACTTTGCCTTTTTCTCCTCAGAGGCTTGGTGGGAACTTTGCCTTTTTCTCAGCAGAGGCTTGGTGGGAACTTTGCCTTTTTCTCAGCAGAGGCTTGGTGGGAACTTTGCCTTTTTCTCAGCAGAGGCTTGGTGGGAACTTTGCCTTTTTCTCAGCAGAGGCTTGGTGGGAACTTTGCCTTTTTCTCAGCAGAGGCTTGGTGGGAACTTTGCCTTTTTCTCAGCAGAGGCTTGGTGGGGGAGACTTGGTGGGAACTGCCTTTTTCTCATCAGAGGCTTGGTGGGAACTTTGCCTTTTTCTCCTCAGAGGCTTGGTGGGAACTTTGCCTTTTTCTCATCAGAACTCTGCCTTTTTCTCATCAGAGGCTTGGTGGGAACTCTGCCTTTTTCTCATCAGAGGCTTGGTGGGGCTTCAGAGGCTTGGTGGGAACTTTGCCTTTTCTCAGCAGAGGCTTCACTTTGCCTTTTTCTCCTCAGAGGCTTGGTGGGAACTTTGCCTTTTTCTCCTCAGAGGCTTGGTTTCTTTTTCTCATCAGAGGCTTGGTGGGAACTTTGCCTTTTTCTTTTTGGGAACTTTGCCTTTTTCTCCTCAGAGGCTTGGTGGGAACTCTGCCTTTTTCTCCTCAGAGGCTTGGTGGGAACTCTGCCTTTTCTTGAGGTGGTGGGAACTCTTCTCAGCAGAGGCTTGGTGGGAACTCTGCCTTTTTCTCCTCAGAGGCTTGGTGGGAACTCTGCCTTTTTCTCCGCAGAGGCTTGGTGGGAACATTTCCTGGAAAGCTATCAAGTCCTGGGTTCTTATCCTTTTTAAACTCTTACATATCTCAGAAGTTGGGGGACTGTTCTACTTTATCTCCTCATGTGATCTCCGCTGATATACTCCCAGTGCTCATCCCCACATCTGTTAATCCGCTGATATAATCCCAGTGATATAATCCCAGTGCATCATATAATCCCAGTGCTCATCCCCAGGTCTGTTAATCCGCTGATATACTCCCAGTGCTCATCCCCACATCTGTTAATCCGCTGATATAATCCCAGTGCTCATCCCCAGGTCTGTTAATCCGCTGATATACTCCCAGTGCTCATCCCCACATCTGTTAATCCGCTGATATACTCCCAGTGCTCATCCCCAGTGCTCATCCCCACATCTGTTAATCCGTTCTTTCATTTGCCATTGGGAGACGTTTCAGGCGAAGGCTCAGCTATCATATTATTCAAATGTTGCACAGCTTTACACAATCATCTATGTTTTCATCCATTAGAAGACCCATTTATCCAGAGCTACATGCAGTAGTGATACATTTTCGTTTGTACTGGTCCCCCGTGAGGATTGAATCCATAACCGTGGCATTGCAAGTGCCCTGCTATACCAACCGAGCCACACGGGAACACGTAGAGTCTATACGGGCCTTTAGTCCGTGGTGTTAAGGATAACATCATGTCAGTATCAGTGGAGGCTGGTAGGAGCAATAGGGGGACGGGCTCATCGTAATGTCTGGAATGGAATACATGGAACAGAGTCAAACATGTGGTTTCCGTATGTGTGATGTTTTATTTTACCATACCGTTAATTCCGTTCCAACAATTACAATGAGCCCGTCCTCCTATAGCTCCTCCCACCTGCCTCTACTGGTCAGGATAACCTGAACATATATCACACCTATCTGTATTTTTCCAGTATATGATTTTTTAAACACAAACAAAGCACCTACAGTACCCCCAAGAGCACAGCAGCAACTCTGAAAGCAACTCTTAGTTCCAGTACAAAACACAGATGTGATAGCGTTTTGAAGCTTTAGCCCAAACAAGGAAAAAAATGCCTGTCCTGTCATGTTTAATCAGAGCATTGTCTAACCAGGGAAAGGCTAACAAGGAGGAGCCCTAGGAGGGTAAGAGAACCCCCACCCCCTCCAAACAGACACACACACACTCCCCCCTTCCTCTTTCCCTGCTGCTGCACTGCACTGTCTACACAACCTTCACACGGCATGAGCGTCATCCAGACGCTGGGCGGAATTGAAAGGTTTGTCCTGGAGACACGGCCAAGATGGAAGGCAGTTGCTATGAGCAATGAGGGTGAAGGAGTAATGGGGATGCGAGGAGGGATAATGGGGTTTTTGAAAAGGGTTGAGGGTGTTATCAGGAGAGGGCTGCGGGCATGTCGAAGAGTCACCAAGGGGCCTAGCATCCAAAGGAAAACAGGAAGGAAACCATGTAAGAGAACTGCTGTCGATTGTGTTCTTGTCACGCCCTGGTCGAAATATATTATATTTATCTTCATTTATTTGGCCAGGCCAGGGTGTGACATGGGTTATTGTGGTGTGTTTTTGTCTTGGGGTTTTTGTGGGGCGTATAGTATAGTCTATGGCTGCCTGAGGCGGTTCTCAATCAGAGTCAGGTGATTATCGTTGTTTCTGATTGGGAACCATATTTAGGCAGCCATATTCTTTGAGTGTTTGGTGGGTGATTGTTCCTGTCTCTGTTTTTAGTTTCACCAGACAGGCTGTATAGTTTTTTCACGTTTCCGTCTGTTGTTTTTGTTCATGTGCAGTTATTTCACGTCTATTCTACGTTCATTCAATAAACATGAGTAACCATCACACTGCATTTTGGTCCGCTCCTCCTTCAACATAAGAAAGCCATTACAGTTCTGTATCTTTTTCCACCCTCTCACTGACTCTCAATGTGTCCAGACTGGGTATCAAAAAAATGAAGTTTTTGAAACACCAAGCTCAGAACTTAGCCATGCCGACAAAAACCTCAGAGCCCAATAAACAGAGAGCTATGTAGATAAGGAATTCCACTGGAGGTGGTGCAGAATAAAGGTTGACACAGGAATGAAAACTCGTTCCTGTCCAGTCTTGTTCTGATCCCGCAGGAGTGCTATAACCCAGAACATTCCTGTCCCTACCCTATATAAATCACTCCTGTACGTGCACATTTTTTTGCGTGCAGAAATATGTAGGCTGTTGTGTTTGTTTAGGAGGTATTGAAAATAATTTCAGTAATGCAGTATGCGATTGTGATGTGGTTGTCTTACCTATTTTAGTTAAATGCACTGACTGTAGGACCAAGTCTCTCTGGATAAGAGCGTATTCTAAATGACCTAAATGTAGACGGATGAAGGCTGACGGATGAGGACAGAGACCCAGCAGGATGGTTTGCTCAGCACAGCACCAGCATAAATATGTAGCCTACAGCTGAGCACTGCACATGCATGAACATTTACAACACATTAACATTTACAACCTGAGCGACAGTAAGGCAATCTATTTCTAATCCACTCCACCTCAGATGGCTTGGGTTTAGTTAAATACCCAAACAATTGGACATGTGATAAAGGGTGCCCAACACTTCCGGAAATTTCGCCAGATGATGTTCCTTCCCCATTTAATTTCCACCAGGAGCACGCTGTCACGCCTTGGTCTTAGTATTGTGTGTTATAGTTTATTAGTTAGTCAGACCAGGGTGTGACATGGGGTTATTATGTATTGTATTTTTGTATTGGGGTTTGTAGTGTTTGGGATTGTAGTTGATTAGGGGTGTGTGTGTGTGTTTATTAGGTTGGCTGCCTGAGGCGGTTCTCAATCAGAGTCAGGTGCTTCTCGTTGTCGCTGATTGGGAACCTTATTTAGGTAGCCTGATTTCGCTTTGCATTTCGTGGGTGATTGTTCCTGTCTCTGTGTTAGTTTCACCAGTCAGGCTGTAATAGGTTTCGTTCTGTTTGTTGTTTTTTGTATTTATTTAGTTATTCGTGTTAGTTCGTTCGTTTTGTCTTCACTAATAAACATGAGTAACTTACACGCTGCATTTCGGTCCGACTCTCCTTCAACAACAAAAGAACGCCGTTACAGAATCACCCACCACACTCGGACCGAGCAGCGTGTCAACAGACAGGAGCAGTGCAAACAGGAGCAGTGTTTTAACAGGCAACGACAGCTGGAGAAGCAAAGGGAGGAGGAATTAGAAACGGCTGAAGCGGAGAGGCGCTGGTATGAGGAGGCAGCAAGGCGACGTGGATGGCAACAAGTGGAGGCACTAAGGAGAGAAGAGGCAGCCGGAGATTGGAGCCGACGATACGAGGGAACACGGTTGGCAAGGAAGCCCGAAAAGCAGCCCCAAATTTTTTGGGGGGGGCTATCAGGGAGTAGGGCTGCGTCAGGTAGGAGACCTGCGCAATCTCCCTGTGCGTACCGGGGGCCTAGAGAGACCGGGCAGGCACCGTGTTATGCAGTGGGGCGCACGGTGTCCCCAGTGCGGGTGCATAGCCCGGTGCGGTATATTTCAGCTCCGCATATCGGCCGGGCTAGATTGAGCGTCGAGCCTAATGCCATGAAGCCGGCTCTACGCATCCGGTCTCCAGTGCGTCTCCTTGGGCCGGATTTCATGGCACCAGCCTTGCGCTCTGTGTCTCCGGTTCGCCTACATAGCCCAGTGCGGGCTATTTCTCCTCACAGCACTGGCAGGGCAACCGAGAGTATTCAACCAGGTAAGGTTGGGCAGGCTCGGTGCTCAAGAGCTCCAGTGCGCCTGCACGGTCCGGTCTATCCAGAACCACCTCCACACCCCAGCCCTCCAGTAGCAGCTCCCCGCACTAAGCTTCCTGTGCGTGTCCTCGGCCAAATACCACCAGTGCCAGCACCACGCATCAGGCCTACAGTGCGCCTCGCCTGTTCAGCGCAGCCAGCGCTTTCTCCCTCTCCAGCGCTGTCGGAGTCTCCCATCTGTTCAGCGGTTCTAGAGCCTTCCTCCTCTACAGCGCTGACGGAGCCTCCTGTCTGTATACAGCAGCCTGAGCTGCTAGTCTGCATGGAGCAGCTAGTCTGCATGGAGCAGCCAGAGCTGTCAGTTTGCATAGAGCAGCCTGAGCTGCTAGTCTGCATGGAGCAGCTAGTCTGCATGGAGCAGCCAGATCTGCCAGTCAGCCAGACTCTTCCAGATCTGCCAGTCAACCAGACTCTTCCAGTCAGCCAGACTCTTCCAGTCAGCCAGACTCTTCCAGTCAGCCAGACTCTTCCAGATCTGCCAGTCGACCAGACTCTTCCAGATCTGCCAGTCAACCAGACTCTTCCAGTCAGCCAGACTCTTCCAGTCAGCCAGACTCTTCCAGTCAGCCAGACTCTTCCAGATCTGCCAGTCGACCAGACTCTTCCAGATCTGCCAGTCAGCCAGACTCTTCCAGTCAGCCAGACTCTTCCAGTCAGCCAGACTCTTCCAGTCAGCCAGACTCTTCCAGATCTGCCAGTCGACCAGACTCTTCCAGATCTGCCAGTCAACCAGACTCTTCCAGATCTGCCAGTCAACCAGACTCTTCCAGATCTGCCAGTCAACCAGACTCTTCCAGATCTGCCAGTCAGCCAGACTCTTCCAGATCTGCCAGTCAACCAGACTCTTCCAGATCTGCCAGTCAACCAGACCCTTCCAGATCTGCCAGTCAACCAGACTCTACCAGATCTGCTAGTCAGCCAGGATCCGCCAGTCGGCCAGGATCCGCCAGTCAGCCAGGATCCGCCAGTCTGCCAGGATCCGCCAGTCAACCAGGATCCGCCAGTCAGCCAGGATCCGCCAGTCAGCCTGGATCTGCCGGATTCAACTTCCTGGCTGGGCTTCATCTCAGTACTGGGATTTTTCTCAGTACTGGGCTGCCTCTCGGTACTGGGCTGCCTCTCGGTGCTGAGCTGCCCCTCAGTGCTGAGCTGCCCCTCAGTCCCGAGCTGCCCCTCAGTCCCGAGCTGCCCCTCAGTCCCGAGCTGTCCCTCAGTCCCGAGCTGCCCCTCAGTCCCGAGCTGCCCCTCAGTCCCGAGCTGCCCCTCAGTCCCGAGCTGTCCCTCAGTCCCGAGCTGCCTCAGTCCCGAGCTGCCCCTCAGTCACGAGCTGCTCCTCTATTATTTGGGTTCTGGGTGAGGACTATTCGGCCATGGTCGGCGGTTAGGGTGGATTATCCATGGACGCGAAGGGGAGGAACAATGACAATTATGAAGTGGGGTCCACGTCCGGAGCCGGAACCGCCACCATGGACAGACGCCCACCCGGACCATCCCTATGGTTTTGAGGTGCGTTCGGGAGTTCTGTCACGCCTTGGTCTTAGTATTGTGTGTTTTAGTTTATTAGTTAGTCAGACCAGGGTGTGACATGGGGTTATTATGTATTGTATTTTTGTATTGGGGTTTGTAGTGTTTGGGATTGTAGTTGATTAGGGGTGTGTGTGTGTGTTTATTAGGTTGGCTGCCTGAGGCGGTTCTCAATCAGAGTCAGGTGCTTCTCGTTGTCGCTGATTGGGAACCGTATTTAGGTAGCCTGATTTCGCTTAGCATTTCGTGGGTAATTGTTCCTGTCTCTGTGTTAGTTTCACCAGTCAGGCTGTAATAGGTTTCGTTCTGTTTGTTGTTTTTTGTATTTATTTAGTTATTCGTGTTAGTTCGTTCGTTTTGTCTTCAATAATAAACATGAGTAACTTACACGCTGCATTTCGGTCCGACTCTCCTTCAACAACAAAAGAACGCCGTTACACACGCGGAGCAATGAGCAGGGGATTGTGGGAAGGTGAGCGGTCAAATGCATGGAGGAGGATTGCAGAGGTTGTTGCTTGTGCTTCTAGCTAGCGATGAACATCAAGCAACCTAAACTGTGATCAAAGCCACCATTTGTGAATGTGTAAGGCAAATTAAATTGTGAAATGTGCCCACCAAAGGATTGAAATCACCAGTAAAACACATTACCGCATTGCAAATGACACAATTAGCATGCCTTTCCCATGTAAAATGCCACCATTTGGAATATGGTACCTTAATGTTACGATTCTCATATAGTATATTATAGCTCATAGCTCTTTCATTATACTGGTATCATGACATTTATGAATAGCTCACTTCCTGTAAAATACAAAGGTTTACATACACATGGATGGGTACTTTGGGCAAAGGAAACTTTGGCTTTGACTTGCAAACATTGTCGTGCAAATCTGTCTTTACCCACCACCAACACCAACATCTCTGCCATCCTCCTCCATGCCATTGACCTTCTGATTTTGTCTCTGTATTCTAAAACCATTCTCAGGCACATAAACGAGATAGAATTACAATGCTCCCTACACCAGCCTTACTCCACTCCCTGATCTACTGGGCGAGCGGACTTCTACTTCCAGCCCAACAATAATACACAGTAGTATCACATTATTAGTTGAATCAGGTGTGTTAGCACCGGGGTGGAACAGAATCCTGCACACCCAGCAGACCTCTAGGAAAAGGATTGTCCTGCTAGAGTTGTAATACGTGTGTAGCCTACATTGTGTGTGACTTCTATAACTGTATTGTCGTACACATCATGTGCTAACATAAGTACACATGCAAGCCACGGTGTAGAGGGACGTGCCAGCAGTCTTGTGGGACATTCACGGGGACCTCGTCATCTGCAGAGAGGCTTTTCACAGCTCTCCATATCTGATGAGAGACATCACAAAGAAACAGGCTTCATTTTATTACAGTTAGACAGCCCTGACTATTATCTCTCTGTGTCTGTCTGCATAGTTTTCCTCTCTAGGGACTAAAACCGGAGAACATTTTCATAATGTCATCCCACAACCTATACTCTCTATTCTGACAGCTGGAGCAGAAAATAATTTCACACTCTTCCATTGCTGTCATCTACAAATTAATGTGGAGCATAAAGTTTTTCAATTACAATGATAAATAGGCCTACATCTAGATAACAAGCTGATATGAAGTTAACTAGCTGATGCTAGTTCACTTAGCTATAGTATGTCAAGTTTGGCTAGCTTAACGAGCTACAGTAACAAGCAGCCTACACATAGTGGCCTGCTGTAGATAGCTAGCTAGCTAATAATACATTGTTTTATAACATTTTTAAATGTATTTACTTAATGTATAGATGAAAGCCTATGCCCACCGCTTCTGGTCGAAATGTGGAGAGCAGCTATGCGGCTCCCAGACGCGTCTCCCGTTCTCCGGTTGGTAGCCTTTTTTAGCTGAGTAATTGGTTACTTCCTTGTCAAAGACAAATGTAGCAAAAACAATTCCTTGAAGGCTTCATCTTTCTGCTTATTGGCATCTGACTCTGACGTCTCCGAGTGACTGGCAACAACTGGAGCGAGAAGCGAGTGAGCCGAAGGGAAGGGAAATGAACATATATGTTTTGTATTGATTTTTAAGTGAACAATATTAGGTCTAGGCTACACTGTTGTTGTTTCGATTAAATTCTCCACACATGACATATTTATGCCCGAAAATACTCTTCCTGTACTGCCTGTTCCTGTAGACTGATCCTGTCCAGAACATGACTCCCATTCCTGCCAGAATCCCATGGAACCTGCAAGACCCGAAATCCCTCTGGGATCGAATCCCAGAGCTGACAAGGTAAAAATCTGCCTTTCTGCCCCTGAGCAAGGCAGTTAACCCACTGCATTCAGTTCAACCAGTGACTAGGTATCCCCCTTTCCCTTAATTTTTTTTTACCCTGGCAGTAGTCATGTTTCACCCTGGCAGTAGTCATGTTCCTCCATGTTTCAACCTGGCAGTAGTCATGTTCCTCCATGTTTCAACCTGGCAGTAGTCATGTTTCACCCTGGCAGTAGTCATGTTCCTCCATGTTTCACCCTGGCAGTAGCCATGTTCCTCCATGTTTCACCCTGGCAGTAGCCATGTTCCTCCATGTTTCACCCTGGCAGTAGTCATGTTCCTCCATGTTTCACCCTGGCAGTAGTCATGTTTCACCCTGGCAGTAGTCATGTTCCTCCATGTTTCACCCTGGCAGTAGCCATGTTCCTCCATGTTTCACCCTGGCAGTAGTCATGTTCCTCCATGTTTCACCCTGACGGTAGCCATGTTCCTCCATGTTTCACCCTGGCAGTAGTCATGTTCCTCCATGTTTCACCCTGGCAGTAGCCATGTTCCTCCATGTTTCACCCTGGCAGTAGTCATGTTCCTCCATGTTTCACCCTGGCAGTAGCCATGTTCCTCCATGTTTCACCTGGCAGTAGTCATGTTTCACCCTAGCAGTAGTCATGTTCCTCCATGTTTCACCCTGGCAGTAGCCATGTTCCTCCATGTTTCACCCCAGCAGTAGCCATGTTCCTCCATGTTTCACCCTGGCAGTAGTCATGTTTCACCCTAGCAGTAGTCATGTTCCTCCATGTTTCACCCTGGCAGTAGCCATGTTCCTCCATGTTTCACCCCGGCAGTAGCCATGTTACTCCATGTTTCAACCTGGCAGTAGTCATGTTTCCTCCATGTCATGGTTCACCCTGGCAGTAGTCATGTTTCACCCTGGCAGTAGTCATGTTCTCCATGTTTCACCCTGGCAGTAGTCAGTTTCTCCATGTTCCTCCATGTTTCACCCTGGCAGTAGTCATGTTCCTCCATGTTTCACCCTCATGTTCCTCCATGTTTCCTGGCAGTAGCCATGTTCCTCCATGTTTCACCCTGGCAGTAGCCATGTTCCTCCATGTTTCACCCTGGCAGTAGCCATGTTCCTCCATGTTTCACCCTGGCAGTAGCCATGTTCCTCCATGTTTCACCCTGGCAGTAGTCATGTTTCTCCATATTTCACCCTGGCAGTAGTCATGTTTCTCCATGTTTCACCCTGGCAGTAGTCATGTTTCACCCTGGCAGTAGTCATGTTCCTCCATGTTTCACCCTGACAGTAGCCATGTTGCTCCATGTTTCAGCATGGCAGTAGTCATGTTCCTCCATGTTTCACCCTGGCAGTAGTCATGTTGCTCCATGTTTCAGCATGGCAGTAGTCATGTTTCTCCACCCTGGCAGTAGTCATGTTTCACCCTGGCAGTAGCCATGTTTCACCCTGGCAGTAGTCATGTTTCACCCTAGCAGTAGCATGTTCCTCCATGTTTCACCCTGGTTTCATGTTTCAACCTGGCAGTAGTCATGTTTCACCCTGGCAGTAGTCATGTTCCTCCATGTTTCACCCTGGCAGTAGCCATGTTCCTCCATGTTTCAACCTGGCAGTAGTCTTGTTTCACCCTGGCAGTAGTCATGTTCCTCCATGTTTCACCCTGGCAGTAGTCATGTTCCTCCATGTTTCACCCTGGCAGTAGTCATGTTTCACCCTGGCAGTAGTCATGTTTCACCCTGGCAGTAGTCATGTTTCACCCTGGCAGTAGTCATGTTCCTCCATGTTTCACCCTGGCAGTAGTCATGTTCCTCCATGTTTCACCCTGGCAGTAGTCATGTTTCACCCTAGCAGTAGTCATGTTCCTCCATGGCATGGCAGTAGCCATGTTACTCCATGTTTCACCCTGGCAGTAGTCATGTTTCACCCTGGCAGTAAGTCATGGTTCACCCTGGCAGTAGTCATGTTTCACCCTGTAGTCATGTTTCTCCATGTTTCACCCTGGCAGTAGCCATGTTCCTCCATGTTTTACCCTGGCAGTAGTCATGTTTCACCCTGGCAGTAGCCATGTTACTCCATGTTTCACCCTGTCAGTAGCCATGTTGCTCCATGTTTCACCCTGGCAGTAGTCATGTTCCTCCATGTTTCACCCTGACGGTCAGCTATGTTCCTCCATGTTTCACCCTGGCAGTAGTCATGTTCCTCCATGTTTCACCCTGGCAGTAGCCATGTTTCCATGTTTTTGGCAGTAGTCATGTTTCACTCTGGCAGTAGTCATGTTCCTCCATGTTTCACCCTGGCAGTAGCCATTTGTCATGTTTCACCCTGGCAGCAGTCATGTTCCTCCATGTTTCACCTTGGCAGTAGTCATGTTTCACCGTGGTAGTAGCCATGTTCCTCCATGTTTCACCCTGTCAGTAGCCATGTTGCTCCATGTTTCACCCTGGCAGTAGTCATTTTTCTCCATGTTTCACCCTGGCAGTAGTCATGTTTCACCCTGGCAGTAGTCATGTTTCACCCTGGCAGTAGTCATCTTCCTCCGTGTTTCACCCTGGCAGTAGCCATGTTCCCATCCAGGTTCCATAGCAAGAGGACAATGCATTGTGAAAAGCCGAGAGCCGCCTCAATCTATCTCTTACCCGGATTTTAGGCATGACGCTCCGAATTCAGAATTTGGCACCCAGGGCGGACACAGCCACAGGCTTAAGCCATAAAAGATGAATTGAAACAAAATGGGGTCACAATCAATGGTGCCCAGGATGGACCAGGAGGGAGATAAACTCTCCTATAGACCCCTATAATCCTGTAGCAACAAGCTCTGCTGCTGATTGACCCACCCGCCTCTTCAGCCAACGGCAACTTGGAATAACGTTCAAAGACTTGGCTTGCTTCCTAACGCACAGATACTGAGCTTTAGTTTTTTGAAAACTTATTTATATATATATGGGGTGGGGTGGATTCAGGCTAATCTCTTTAAAGTCATCTATACTCACAGGGACTTGCATTTTTCGAGGGATAATCTTGAAAAAAAACTTCTGATTGAGGGAACTTTTTTTCCCTTCTTCGTCCTCAGCATGCATGTGTATTGATTGTAATCATGCTGGTACATACCAATTAAAACCTATTTTCACTCAACGGTTCACAGGGTGGTAAACTGAATCAAGGGGGATGATGATCGCTATTCCGTAACGGTCGGGGGGGGGGGGACATCTATGGACCAATCAATGACATTCCTTCTCAGTATGCATTCCCACCATGCCTATACTCTGATGTCTGAAAAAACATCAATATCCTGACTTAACATCTCCGCTTCCTGCCGTAACTCCAGGGACAACACCAGGCGGAAGGCGAGATAAAATACTAATTAAAATATTTATATCTAATGGTGCACACCAATCCATTCCTCTAGGTATTTCATCTCAGGCTACATTACCACAGTAAGTTTTCATTCTCTCTGGAGAACCCTCTTTATTTTTGTCCTGTGGATTCTTCGACAGTAATTTCCTCCTAAGGATGAAGCATCAGTACTAGTCCTACCTTAGGGCTAGAGGAGAAATAGACGACAGGGGTCAGGGTAGGGCCTGTCTGAGAATAGAGAATAGGTAAGTGGGAAAAGGGGAGGAGGTATTATAAGGTTCTTCATGTTCCTCTGGTCAGCAGAACAGGTCATAATAAAGGAGCTCTGTATGGTCAGGGCTACAGAGCGAGACCAGAGACCAGACAGTACTGAACACTAATTACCCAAGAGACCAGAGACCAGACAGTACTGAACACTAATTACCCAAGAGACCAGAGACCAGACAGTACTGAACACTAATTACAGGAGGTAGAGACCAGACAGTACTGAACACTAATTACCCAAGAGACCAGAGACCAGACAGTACTGAACACTAATTACACGAGGTAGAGACCAGACAGTACTGAACACTAATTACCCAAGAGACCAGAGACCAGACAGTACTGAACACTAATTACACGAGGTAGAGACCAGAGACCAGACAGTACTGAACACTAATTACCCAAGAGACCAGAGACCAGACAGTACTGAACACTAATTACACAAGAGACCAGAGACCAGACAGTACTGAACACTAATTACACGAGGTAGAGAACAGGGTTTTGCTACACCCTGATTCAACTGGCAGAGGTAAAAGGAGAACAACTAAAATTCTTTAGTTTTTTTATCTCTGTGTATTCAATGTTTAGGCCTCTAGGCCTTCACTCAATGTCCCATAGCTGTTACCTCCAATAAACTATACATCTGGAAGTTTCTAAGCAGAACTTTCAAACTGAAACGCTAAAGTTAGGCTATAACACTAACTATATGGAAGTTAAATTAATCCTACATAGGTTTTGAAAATAAATAGATAAGACTTATGAAATACAGTGCCTTGCGAAAGTATTCGGCCCCCTTGAACTTTGCAACCTTTTGCCACATTTCAGGCTTCAAACATAAAGATATAAAACTGTATTTTTTTGTGAAGAATCGACAACAAGTGGGACACAATAATGAAGTGGAACGACATGTATTGGATATTTCAAACTTTTTTAACAAATCAAAAACTGAAAAATTGGGCGTGCAAAATTATTCAGCCCCTTTACTTTCAGTGCAGCAAACTCTCTCCAGAAGTTCAGTGAGGATCTCTGAATGATCCAATGTTGACCTAAATGACTAATGATGATAAATACAATCCACCTGTGTTTAATCAAGTCTCCGTATAAATGCACCTGCACTGTGATAGTCTCAGAGGTCCGTTAAAAGCGCAGAAAGCATCATGAAGAACAAGGAACACACCAGGCAGGTCTGAGATACTGTTGTGAAGAAGTCTAAAGCCGAATTTGGATACAAAAAGATTTCCCAAGCTTTAAACATCCCAAGGAGCACTGTGCAAGCGATAATATTGAAATGGAAGGAGTATCAGACCACTGTAAATCTACCAAGACCTGGCCGTCCCTCTAAACTTTCAGCTCATATAAGGAGAAGACTGATCAGAGATGCAGCCAAGAGGCCCATGATCACTCTGGATGAACTGCAGTGATCTACAGCTGAGGTGGGAGACTCTGTCTATAGGACAACAATCAGTCGTATATTGCACAAATCTGGCCTTTATGGAAGTGTGGCAAGAAGAAAGCCATTTCTTAAAGATATCCATAAAAAGTGTTGTTTAAAGTTTGCCACAAGCCACCTGGGAGACACACCAAACATGTGGAAGAAGGTGCTCTGGTCAGATGAAACCAAAATTGAACTTTTTGGCAACAATGCAAAACGTTATGTTTGGCGTAAAAGCAACACAGCTCATCACCCTGAACATACCATACCCACTGTCAAACATGGTGGTGGCAGCATCATGGTTTGGGCCTGCTTCTCTTCAGCAGGGACAGGGAAGATGGTTAAAATTGATGGGAAGATGGATGGATGGATGGAGCCAAATACAGGACCATTCTGGAAGAAAACCTGAGACTGGGACGGAGATTTGTCTTCCAACAAGACAATGATGCAAAACATAAAGCAAAATCTACAATGGAATGGTTCAAAAATAAATATATCCATGTGTTAGAATGGCCAAGTCAAAGTCCAGACCTGAATCCAATCGAGAATCTGTGGAGATAACTGAAAACTGCTGTTCACAAATGCTCTCCATCCAACCTCACTGAGCTCGAGCTGTTTTGCAACGTGGAATTGGAAAAAATTTCAGTCTCGATGTGCAAAACTGATAGAGACATACCCCAAGCGACTTACAGCTGTAATCGCAGCAAAAGGTGGCGCTACAAAGTATTCACTTAAGGGGGCTGAATAATTTTGCATGCCCAATTTTTCAGTTTTTGATTTGTTAAAAAAGTTTGAAATATCCAATAAATGTCATTCCACTTCATGATTGTGTCCCACTTGTTGTTGATTCTTCTCAAAAAATACAGTTTTATATCTTTATGTTTGAAGCCTGAAATGTGGCAAAAGGTCGCAAAGTTCAAGGGGGCCGAATACTTTCGCAAGGCACTGTAGGTATGAAATCAAAAAGTAGAAAGTAGAAATTAAAAGACTGAAGTTTGATGATATGGTTTTTCAATAATGATAATCTTGATATGGTATACGCATTCCTTAAAAATACAATTTTTTTTGACTGTATCAAAAGTCCTCAAAACACACAAATATGGTTCTACCTTGCATTGGATCACAATATCCAACCACATTCCCAGCCACCCTGGTGTGCTTTCCAAGGGAATCCATTGATTTCCTGTGACTAAAGGTTATATTGTAGAGATGCATTAGCATGTGCCTCATCGATCCTTTATGGGTTGGCCATCACAGCCTGTCATTTTATCAGTGTCAGCCCACAACTGCAACCAGTCCCTATCAATTCAGATCCTACAACCATCCAGTCCCTGTTTGATACAGGCCGCTGACTGGATGAAATGTAATGCGTGTTTCATCGTGTTTCAAATGCACCTTCATCAGAAGAATTGTTGAAAACAAACTCGATTTGAATCGTGAACTCCCCGAATAAATTAGCACAGTTGTCACGGGAACAGATGTCATGAATAGACGTGGAACAATGTGTCATGTCTCTTTCTCTCTCTCTCTGTGTCTCTCTCTGTCTCTGTCTCTCTCTCTCTCTCTCTCTGTGTCTCTCTCTGTCTCTCTCTCTCTCTCTATCTCTCTGTCTCTCTCTCTCTCTCTCTCTCTCTCTCTGTCTCTCTCTCTGTTCTCTCTCTCTCTCTCTCTCTCTCTGTCTCTCTCTCTCTCTCTCTCTCTCTCTCTTTCTCTCTCTCTCTCTCTCTCTCTGTCTCTCTCTGTCTCTCTCTCTCTCTCTCTGTCTCTCTTTCTCTCTCTGTCTCTCTTTCTCTCTCTCTCTCTGTCTCTCTCTCTCTGTCTCTCTCTCTGTCTGTCTCTCTCTCTCTCTCTGTCTCTCTCTCTGTCTCTCTCTCTCTCTGTCTCTCTCTCTCTGTCTGTCTCTCTCTCTCTCTCTCTGTCTCTCTCTCTGTCTCTATCTCTCTCTCTCTCTGTCTCTCTCTCTCTCTCTCTCTCTCACTCTCTCTCTCTCTCGCTCTCTCTGTTTGACATAGACTGGTAGCAGATGGACGACGCAGATTCAGAGTCGTGTTTGTCTTGCACCGCTGGCTGATTGGAAGAGGCATTGATTGGGATGATGATCCATGCAGGTGAATGGGAAACCGGGTCAGCTGTCTCCAGGAATAGAATAGACAGACCTCTACATCTACTGTCTAAAGGTAACACATTTCTGAAAGTTGCAGGAAATGCTTAATAAATTGTACACAATTTTTCTTTTTGCCTCAATCTCTTTATTCTTGCATGTAGAAAACATATCTCTCCCTTCCCATCTAACAGGACCATATAGTGGCATTACCTAATCAGTTTCAGGAAATCCTTTATTGAGAGTTGAGCTGATCAGCTTTGGATGACCTCATTCTCCAGGAGATAGTGCTCTTCATCATCATCATCATCATCATCATCATCATCATCATCATCATCACTGCAGCATTTCAGAGAGAGAAGGGAAGAGAGAAACAGACAGATCAGCGGTCGTGCACACTGCTTCCCTCAGCTAAATGTGTTCCGCTGGCAGAAATGTGAAGTGCTACATTGAGATTAGGGTATAATCCGCTAATGTATGTTCATTCCTCTCCATTCCAGACCCGGCTACACGCAGGGCAATTATTTGCAGGAGGAGCAGCAGCAGCCAGAGAGGGAAAATCCAACATCCCCAAGATTTGTAGCGATTTGCAGCGATTTGTAAAGCTCTGTCTCTGTTAATGTCGGCGGCATGACGTCACATTCTTGGCATTATATCTGATTTATATGTGGTGTGAGAGTGTGTTATTGGGCACCGCAGTGGGGACACACACTAACACACACAAGGAAGGACACACACACGGTTCACACGCACACACACACACACAAATACACTGTTTGCACGCACACACACACACACACACACACTCACACTGTTCGCACGCACACACATATACGCACACGCACACACACAAACAGACTGTTCACACACACACACACACACACACACACACACACACTCACACTGTTCGCACACACACACATATACGCACACGCACACATAATCTTTCTCCATCACAGACAGGGAAGCACGATGACACCGTTTCACCCAACCTTTTGATATTTTGAAACCAATAGGCTGTTAATTAAAGCTTCAGAGGGATAACGCCGGCCTGAGTTTGTGTCTGTTAATGTTACAAAGACCGCTAATTCAAATTGGAAATGGTTCCTAGTGCTTCTCTATTTCACAGATCTTATTCCTCTACTAGAAAATACACTTGGAAGAGGGACTGAAATTAAAGCAATCATGCAGTACGGTAGATGTATTAAAAATTCGATGAGTTGAACTGGTGTATCAGAATCCGGCTTGTGGTGGAGGTTCGCTGTGAGTTCGGATCAAGTCAATTCTGACAGGGGTCCATTGTAAATAGGAGACTTTGACATTCATCTCAATTTTTGGCTTAATATTAAAATATGTCAGTTCCGCCAAGGCGAAAAACACTTATCATCTCACAGACCTGTTTCTTACCAACCCATATCATCTCATATTCTGCATATATCTATATTTATACACAATATATTTCTTCCAACTACACACCTTTAGAGAAGAGGTATATTTACTTAGGCCTTGAATAGGGCTTTGACAATAAATGTTAACTGTGCCATGACACCTCCAGCAGTGAAGACATGCCAATAACTTGTCATACCATACCAATAGCATGTCATACCATGCCAATAACATGTTATACCATGCCAATAACGTGTCATACCATGCCAATAACTTGTCATACCATGCCAATAGCATGTCATACCATGCCAATAGCATGTCATACCATGCCAATAGCATGTCATACCATGCCAATAAGGTGTCATACCATGCAAATAACGTGTCATACCATGCCAATAACGTGTCATACCATGCCAATAACGTGTCATACCATGCCAATAACGTGTCATACCATGCCAATAACGTGTCATACCATGCCAATAACATGTCATACCATGCCAATAACATGTCATACCATGCCAATAACATGCCAATAACATGCCAATAGCATGTCATCACATGCCAATAACATGTCATAACATGCCAATAACATACCAATAGCATGCCAATGACATGTCATAAAATGCCAATAACATGCCAATAACATGTCATACCATGCCAATAACATGCCAATAACATGCCAATAGCATGCCAATGACATGTCATCACATGTCAATAACATGTCATAACATGCCAATAACATACCAATAGCACGCCAGTAACATGTCAATAACATGCCAATAACATGTCATCACATGCCAATAACATGTCATCACATGTCAATAACATATCATAACATGCCAATAACATACCAATAGCATGCCAATGACATGTCATAACATTCCAATAACATGCCAATAACATGTCATCACATGCCCATAACATGTAATAACATGCCAATAGCATGTCATAACATGCCAATAACATACCAATAACATACCAATAAAATGGCATAACATGCCAATAACATGCCAATAAAATGTCATAACATGCCAATAAAATGTCATAACATGTCAATAACATGTCATAACATGCCAATAACATACCAATGACATGCCAATAACATGTCATAACATGCCAATAACATACCATTAGCACGCCAATGACATGACATAACATGCCAATAACATGCCAATAACATGTCATCACATGCCCATAACATGTCATAACATGCCAATAGCATGTCAGAACATGCCAATAACATACCAATAACATACCAATAAAATGGCATACCATGCCAATAACATGCCAATAACATGCCAATGACATGTCATCACATGCCCATAACATGTCATAACATGCCAAAAACATGCCAATAACATGCCAATGACATGCCATAACATGCCAAAATAAGATGTCATCAGGTGATGAACTCAAGTCACGCTCTCCACTTTGGGCATTTTGATGCGAATGCAGCAGGACTTGCTTACAAGCCTGAACTCATTGCTCGGTTGTCATGTATCAAAGTCTGCTTTCTGACAGTCATATATCAGTGGTGGAACTGGAACACGTACAGAGGTTATTTGTCAAGTTATGTGTCAGGATTCGAGAGGAAATAGAATGTATCTGAGTCTGCTTTGGCAATATTGAGAAAACAGACCTGGGGTCATAGGTGATATAATCCATGGTTATAAGACGTTCTATGTTAAGAACGTGGATTCGAAACATGAATACATCTCTCACCTTCCACGTAATTCATGCTGTTTTAGATTTATTTCCTAAATATTTCTGGATCTATCTATTTCATTGAGTGTTGATGGCGGACCTTTTTCTGAGCACAAAAAAAAGCTGATGGAAATTGAGTGTGTTTACAAACCAGACTCATTGAATCAATACTGAAAAGATTTGAAGTGTCCCATTTACAGTAAACTCCTAATTTCTGTTGGATTTGTTGAGTTCAGAGGAAATAACCCAGGCAGACAGACAGACAGACAGACAGACAGACAGACAGACAGACAGACAGACAGACAGACAGACAGACAGGGAGACAGGGAGACAGGGAGACAGGGAGGGAAGGAGACAGGCAGGGAAGGAGACAGGGAGGAAGGCAGACAGACAGACAGACAGACAGACAGACAGACAGACAGACAGACAGACAGACAGACAGGCAGACAGACAGACAGACAGACAGACAGACAGACAGACAGACAGACAGGGAGACAGGGAGACAGGGAGGGAAGGAGACAGGCAGGGAAGGAGACAGGGAGGAAGGCAGACAGACAGACAGACAGACAGACAGACAGACAGACAGACAGACAGGCAGACAGACAGACAGACAGACAGACAGGCAGACAGGCAGACAGACAGACAGACAGACAGACAGACAGACAGACAGACACAGAAGGCAGGCAGACAGGGAGACAGGGAGAGGCAGGCAGACAGACAGGCAGACAGACAGGAGACAGGCAGGGAGGGAGACAGGGAAGACAGACAGACAGACAGACAGACAGACAGACAGACAGGGAGACAGGCAGGGAGGAGACAGGCAGGAAGGCAGGCAGACAGGACAGACAGACAGACAGACAGACAGACAGACAGACAGGGAGGGAGACAGGAGGGAAGGAGACAGGCAGGAGACAGACAGACAGACAGACAGGAGGAAGACAGACAGACAGACAGACAGACAGACAGACAGACAGACAGACAGACAGACAGACAGACAGACAGACAGACAGACAGACAGACAGACAGACAGACAGACAGACAGACAGGCAGACCAGGGAGGAGACAGGGAGGGAGACAGACAGACAGACAGACAGACAGACAGACAGACAGACAGACAGACAGACAGACAGACAGGGAGACAGACAGACAGACAGACAGACAGACAGACAGACAGGGAGACAGACAGGCAGACAGACAGACAGACAGGCAGACAGACAGACAGACAGACAGACAGACAGACAGACAGACAGACAGACAGACAGACAGACAGGCAGACATGCAGACAGACAGACAGACAGACAGACAGACAGACAGACAGACAGGGAGACAGACAGACAGACAGACAGACAGACAGACAGACAGACAGACAGACAGACAGACAGACAGACAGACAGACAGACAGGGAGACAGGCAGGGAGGGAGACAGGGAGGGAGACAGGGAGGGAGACAGGGAGGGAGACAGGCAGACAGACAGGCAGGCAGGGAGACAGGCAGGGAGGGAGACAGGCAGGGAGGGAGACAGGCAGGAAGGCAGGCAGGCAGGAAGACAGGCAGGGAGACAGGCAGACAGGGAGGGAGACAGGGAGGGAGACAGGCAGACAGACAGGCAGGCAGGGAGACAGGCAGGGGAGGGAGACAGGCAGGAAGGCAGGCAGGGAGGGAGACAGGCAGACAGACAGGCAGGGGAAGGCAGACAGGCAGGTAGGAAGAGGCAGGGAGACAGGACAGGCAGGACAGGCAGGCAGGAGGCAGGGAGGACAGGCAGGCAGGAAGACAGGCAGGGAGGGAGACACAGGCAGGCAGGGAGACAGGCAGGGGCAGGCAGGGAGACAGGCAGGGGGAGACAGGCAGACAGACAGACATGCAGGCAGGGAGACACTTTATGTCCAACTCTCACCTCGCCATCCCATTCAGCACATCAACAGTAGGCTGCCTTAGTGCCATTCAGTAGGCTGCCTTAGTGCCTCTCAGTGGACTCTCAGTGGACCATTCAGCTGTATTTATGGGAATTGAGCAGGTGTCATTGACTCTGGGAACAGAACAGACTGTACTGCAGATACGTGTTTCTAAATGAATATGTGGGGGCAGAGA
>NC_088238.1:57738100-57828931 GCF_036934945.1 Oncorhynchus masou masou
CAAAACATCCTCACAACAGTGAGGAATTATTAGAATTAAATGTCATGTCAACAACGAGTTGGAAAAAAAACAATGTTATTTAATATGTAAAAAATATGCTATGTTGCAATGTTGTTTTTAGAGTAGTTACTGAGCAATTTAATTTTAATAAGGGAATTCAAATCAGTACAGACATATGGATCTTTCTCCTGTTTAGACAGTATCTCTGTCTTAACATCAAGCTTTTAATGTATGCACTGAGATTTAGCCTCTCAAACCAGCCCATGCTTGCCTATCAGTGGGAAGTCTGAAAACAAGTGGTTTTCTGCAATCTGGTCATGTCGGGTCAAATGAAACGTAGCGTAGAGTAGATAGTCATTGGATCAGCTTCACCCTCTCCTCAGCCAGTGGTGCACACAGGCACTGTAATGTCTCCCTGGAGATGACAACATTTCCCCCCTCTGTTGGTCTGTTGTGGAATTGCATGATAGAAGTTAAAATGTTTTAAATTGTGTATTCTTTGTTTAACTAAGCAAGTCAGTTGAGAACAAATTCTTATTTACAATGATGCTCTACCGGGGAACAGTGGGTTAAGTGCCCTTGTTCAGGGGCAGAACAACATATTTTTTAAAACCTTGTCACATCTGGGATTTGATCTAGCAACACTTTCATTTACTGGCCCAACGCTCAAACCACTAGGCTACCTGCTGACCCACTAGGCTACCTGCCGACCCAATATTTTATTTTATTTGACCTTTAACTAACTAGGCAAGTCAGTTAAGAACAAATTCTTATTTTCAATGACAGCCTAGGGACAGTGGGTTAACTGCCTGTTCAGGGACAGAACGACAGATTTGTACCTTGTCAGCTCTGGGGTTTGATCTTCCAACCTTCCAGTTACTAGTCCAACGCTCTAACCACTAGGCTACCCTGCCACCCCAATAGGCTACCTGCCGCCCCACTAGGCTACCTGCCTCTAACCACTAGGCTACCTGCCTCTAACCACTAGGCTACCTGCCTCGAACCACTAGGCTACCTGCCTCGAACCACTAGGCTACCTGCCGCCCCACTAGGCTACCTGCCGCCCCACTAGGCTACCTGCAGCCCCACTAGGCTACCTGCCGCCCCACTAGGCTACCTTCCACCTCACAAGGCTACTTGCCGCCCCACTAGGCTACCTGCCTCTAACCACTAGGCTACCTGCCACCCCACTAGGCTACCTGCCGCCCACTAGGCTACCTGCCGCCCCACCAGGCTACCTGCCGCCCCACTTGGCTACCTGCCTCTAACCACTAGGCTACCTGCCTCGAACCACTAGGCTACCTGCCGCCCCACTAGGCTACCTGCCGCCCCACTAGGCTACCTGCCGCCCCATTAGGCTACCTGCTGCCCCACTAGGCTACCTGCCGCCACAATAGGCTACCTGCCGCCCCACTAGGCTACCTGACGCCCCAATAGGCTACCTGCCGCCCCACTAGGCTACTTGCCGCCCCACTAGGCTACCTACCGCCCCACTAGGCTACCTGCCGCCCCAATAGGCTACCTGCCGCCTCAATAGGCTACCTAACACCCCAATAGGCTACCTGCCGCCCCACTAGACTACCTGCCGCCCCACTAGGCTACATGCCGCCCCACTAGGCTACCTACCGCCCCACTAGGCTACCTGCCGCCCCAATAGGCTACCTGCCGCCCCACTAGGCTACCTAACACCCCAATAGGCTACCTGCCGCCCTGGGATGAAGAGTGAATTAGATACTGATTCATACTCTCAAAGGCAGGCCACAAAGAATCCTTAATAACAAGTTGATAATAATTCTGAAAATATTGCTAGCATTATTTATCCGGAACATAAATCCATACAATCAGTTTTTAATACACACTGGACAGCACTTTGTGTTCACACTGAAAAGACTTTGTCAAATTAGGAATGATAATTTTACTTTGGTGGGCACTTTAATAACTATTTGCACATCGTTACAACACTGCATATAGATGTAATATGACATTTCCAATGTCTTTATCCTTTTGGAACTTCTATTAATTTTTATTGTTTATTTCACTTTTGTTTATTATCTACTTCACTTGCATTTCCCATGCCAATAAAGCCCTTCAGTTGAAATTGAATTGAACAAGTAACCGAAAAGTAAACAAGTCACATACAGTGGGGCAAAAAAGTATTTAGTCAGCCACCAATTGTGCAAATACTTATTTTCCATCATAATTTGCAAATAAATTAATAAAAAATCCTACAATGTGATTTTCTGTATTTTTTTTCTCTCATTTTGTCTGTCATAGTTGATGTGTACCTATGATGAAAATTACAGGCCTCTCTCGTCTTTTTTTAAGTGGGAGAACTTGCACAATTGGTGGCTGACTAAATACTTGTTTTGCCCCACTGTATACCCTTTGTTGGCAATGACAGAGGTCAAACTTTTTCTGTAAGTCTTCACAAGGTTTTCACACACTGTTGCTGGTATTTTGGCCCATTCCTCCCTGCAGATCTCCTCTAGAGCAGTGATGTTTTGGGGCTGTTGCTGGGCAACATTGACTTTCAACCCCCTCCAAAGATTTTCAATGGGGTTGAGATCTGGAGACTGGCTAGGCCACTCCAGAACCTTGAAATGCTTCTTACAAAGCCACTCCTTTGTTGCCTGGGTGGTGTGCTTAGGATCATTGTCATGCTGAAAGACCCAGCCACATGTCATCTTCAATGCCCTTGCTGATGGAAGTAGGTTTTCACTCAAAATCTCACGATACATGGCCCCATTCATTCTTTCCTTTACACAGATCAGTCGTCCTGGTCCCTTTGCAGAAAAACAGCCCCAAAGCATGATGTTTACACCACCATTCCACCCCCATGCTTCACAGTAGGTATGGTGGCTCATGCAACTCAGCCTTCTTAGTCCTCCAAACACGACGAGTTGAGTTTTTACCAAAAAGTTATATTTTGGTTTCATCTGACCACATGACATTCTCCCAATCTTCTTCTGGATCATCCAAATGCTCTCTAGCAAACTTCAGACAGGCCTGGACATGTACTGGCTTAAGCAGGGGGACATGTCTGGCACTGCAGGATTTGAGTCCTTGGCGGCGTAGTGTGTTACTGATGGTAGGCTTTGTTACTTTGGTCCCAGCTTTCTGCTGGTCATTCACTAGGTCCCCCCGTGTGGTTCTGGGATTTTTGCTCACCGTTCTTGTGATCATTTTGACCCCACGGGGTGAGATCTTGCATGGAGCCCCAGATCAGTGGTCTTGTATGTATTCCATTTCCTAATAATTGCTCCCACAGTTGCTTTCTTCAAACCAAGCTGCTTACCTATTGCAGATGCAGTCTTTCCAGCCTTGTGCAGGTCTACAATTTTGTTTCTGGTGTCCTTTGACAGCTCTTTGGTCTTGACCATAGTGGAGTTTGGAGTGTGACTGTTTGAGGCTGTGGACAGTTGTCTTTTATACTGATAACAAGTTCAAATAGGTGCCATTAATACAGGTAATGAGTGGAGGACAGAGGAGCCTCATAAAGAATAAGTTACAGGTCTGTGAGAGCCAGAAATCTTGCTAGCTTGTAGGTGACCAAATACTTATTTTCCACCATAATTTGCAAATGAATTCTTTAAAAATCCTACAATGTGATTTTCTGGATGTTTTTCTCATTTTGTCTGTCATAGTTGAAGTGTACCTTTGATGAAAATGACAGGCTTCTCTCATCTTTTGAAATGGGAGAACTTGCACAATTGGTGGCTGACTAAATACTTTTTTGCCACCCTGTATAACAAAGCTTCCCCAGCTAGATAGAGAGGGGTGGTCCCCAGCTAGATGGAGAGGGGTGGTCCCCTACTAGACAGAGAGGGGTGGTCCCCTACTAGACAGAGAGGGGTGGTCCCCTACTAGACAGAGAGGGGTGGTCCCCTACTAGACAGACAGGGGTGGTCCCCTACTAGACAGAGAGGGGTGGTACAGAGATGGGAGTTCCCCTACTAGACCGAGACAGGTGGTCCCCAGCTCGACAGAGAGGGGTGGTCCCCAGCTAGATGGAGAGGGGTGGTCCCCTACTAGACAGAGAGGGGTGGTACAGAGATGGGAGTTCCCCTACTAGACCGAGACAGGTGGTCCCCAGCTCGACAGAGAGGGGTGGTCACCAGCGAGACAGAGAGGGGTGGTCCCCTACTAGACAGAGAGGGGTGGTCCCCTACTAGACAGAGACTAGACAGAGAGGGGTGGTCCCCAGCTAGACAGAGAGGGGTGGTCCCCTACTAGACAGAGAGGGGTGGTCCCCTACTAGACAGAGGGGTGGTCCCCTACTAGAGAGGGGTGGTCCCCTACTAGACAGAGAGGGGTGGTACAGAGATGACAGAGAGGGTAGGTCCCCACCCAGCTAGACAGAGAGGGGTGGTCCCCAGCTAGACAGAGAGGGGTGGTCCCCTACTAGACAGAGAGGGGTGGTCCCCTACTAGACAGAGAGGGGTGGTACAGAGATGACAGAGAGGGTAGGTCCCCACCCAGCTAGACAGAGAGGGGTGGTCCCCAGCTAGACAGAGAGGGGTGGTCCCCTACTAGACAGAGAGGGGTGGTCCCCTACTAGACAGAGAGGGGTGGTCCCCTACTAGACAGAGAGGGGTGGTCCCCTACTAGACAGAGAGGGGTGGTACAGAGATGACAGAGAGGGTAGGTCCCCACCCAGCTAGACAGAGAGGGGTGGTCCCCTACTAGACAGAGAGGAGTAGTCCCCTACTAGACAGAGATGGGTGGTCTCCTACTAGACAGAGATGGGTGGTCCCCTACTAGACAGAGATGGGTGGTCCCCAGCTAGACAGAGAGGGGTGGTCCCCTACTAGACAGAGAGGGGTGGTCCCCTACTAGACACAGAGGGGTGGTCCCCTACTAGACAGAGAGGGGTGGTACAGAGATGACAGAGAGGGGAGGTCCCCACCCAGCTAGACGGAGAGGGGTGGTCCTCTACTAGAAAGAGAGGGGTGGTCCCCAGCTAGACAGAGAGGGGTGGTCCCCTACTAGACACAGAGGGGTGGTCCCCAGCTAGACAGAGAGGGGTGGTCCCCTACTAGACAGAGAGGATTGGTGCCCTACTAGACAGAGAGGGGTGGTCCCCTACTAGACAGAGATGGTCGGTCCCCTACTAGACAGAGATGGGTGGTCCCATACTAGACAGAGAGGGATGGTCCCCTACTAGACAGATATGGGTGGTCCCCTACTAGACAGAGATGGGTGGTCCCCTACTAGACAGAGAGGGGTGGTCCCCTACTAGATAGAGAGTTTTGTCTCCCAGCTACAGTAGACAGAGATGGGTGATCCCCTACTAGACAGAGATGGGTGGTCCCCCAACCAGCTAGACAGAGAGGGGTGGTCCCCTACTAGACAGATATGGGTGGTGCCCTACTAGACAGAGAGGGGTGGTCCCCTACTAGACAGAGATGGTCAGTCCCCTACTAGACAGAGATTGGTGGTCCCATACTAGACAGAGAGGGATGGTCCCCTACTAGACAGATATGGGTGGTCCCCTACTAGACAGAGATGTGTGGTCCCCTACTAGACAGAGAGGGGTGGTCCCCTACTAGATAGAGAGTTTTGTCTCCCAGCTACAGTAGACAGAGATGGGTGATCCCCTACTAGACAGAGATGGGTGGTCCCCCAACCAGCTAGACAGAGAGGGGTGGTCCCCTACTAGACAGATATGGGTGGTCCCCTACTAGACAGAGAATTGTGTCTCCCAGCTACAGTAGACAGAGATGGGTGGTACCCTACCAGACAGAGAATTTTGTCTCCCAGCTACAGTAGACAGAGATGGGTGGTCCCCTACTAGATAGAGATGGGTGGTCCCCTTCTAGATAGAGAATTGTGTCTCCCAGCTACAGTAGTAGCGTGAGATGGGTGGTCCCCTACTAGACAGAGATGGTCGTTCCCCTACTAGACAGAAAATTGTGTCTCCCAGCTACAGTAGACAGAGATGGGTGGTCCCCTACTAGACAGAGATGGTCGGTCCCCTACTAGACAGAGAATTGTGTCTCCCAGCTACAGTAGACAGAGATGGGTGGTCCCCTACTAGACAGAGATGGGTAGTCCCCCAACCAGCTAGATAGATATGGGTGGTCCCCTACTAGACAGAGATGGGTGGTCCCCTACTAGACAGAGATGGTCAGAGATGGGTGGTACAGAGATGGTCCCTACTAGACAGAGAATTGTGTCTCCCATCTACAGTAGACAGAGATGGGTGGTCCCCTCCCATAGACTAGACAGAGAGGGGTGGTCCCCTACTAGACAGAGATGGGTGGTCCCCTACTAGACAGAGATGGGTGGTCCCCTACTAGACAGAGATGGGTGGTCCCCTACTAGACAGAGATGGGTGGTCCCCTACTATACAGAGATGGTCGGTCCCCTACTAGACAGAGAATTGTGTCTCCCATCTACAGTAGACAGAGATGGGTGGTCCCCTACTAGACAGAGATGGGTGGTCCCCTACTAGACAGAGATGGGTGGTCCCCTACTAGACAGAGAGGGGTGGTGCCCTACTAGACAGAGAGGGGTGGTCCCCTACTAGACAGAGATGGGTAGTCCCCCAACCAGCTAGAAAGATATGGGTGGTCCCCTACTAGACAGAGATGGGTGGTCCCCTACTAGCCAGAGATGGTCGGTCCCCTACTAGACAGAGAATTGTGTCTCCCATCTACAGTAGACAGAGATGGGTGGTCCCCTACTAGACAGAGATGGGTGGTCCCCTACTAGACAGAGAGGGGTGGTCCCCTACTAGACAGAGAGGGGTGGTCCCCTACTAGACAGAGATGGGTGGTCCCCTACTAGACAGAGATGGGTGGTCCCCTACTAGACAGAGATGGTCGGTCCCCTACTAGACAGAGAATTGTGTCTCCCATCTACAGTAGACAGAGATGGGTGGTCCCCTACTAGACAGAGATGGGTGGTCCCCTACTAGACAGAGATGGGTGGTCCCCTACTAGACAGAGAGGGGTGGTGCCCTACTAGACATAGAATTGTGTCTCCCAGCTACAGTAGACAGAGATGGGTGGTCCCCTACTAGACAGAGATGGTTGGTCCCCTACTAGACAGAGATGGGTGGTCCCCTCTGTCTGCTTCCTGCCTGTGTTTGTGTTTCCGGGATTCTAAAGAGCCTGACACTATTTTCTAAACCGAAGGTTCTAATGATGAAGACAGGAAGATAAAGATCAGTCTCTGAACCAAGAACACGAGCATGTCATCACGGCTAGAAATCTGGCCCAACACACTGTGAATAGATGACACATTCTGAGAAAACCCTAAGTCATTCAAGACATATTTTCCATTTTCAATGCTAGAAATCGTGCCAAATACACTCAAAATAGTGTATCCCAAAAATCCATTCCTTACATTCAAGCGGTTCAAGTATTTATCAATTCCCTCTTATTGAACTGGCCCAGTCAGTCTATTCACGTTCCTTTACAGAGCGGAATCAGATTACTGTCATGGGGCCACTCTGTGTGAATAGGAGTGGTGTCGGTGGGCGTAGGCTAGGGCTGCCTTGTCACCCTCTGTGTCATTCCAGGCTGATGGGTCAGTGTCTGTCCCTGCAGACATCAAAGAGAGAGCGATGTAATCTGATGTCGTTCAGAGGTGACCTGGAGAAATGAAACTAGCCTCTGGCTGAGAGAGGGAGGGAGAAATGGGGGAGTGAAAGAGAGAGTGATAGTGGGGGAGGGATAGAGGGGTAGAGAGAGGGATAGAGTGGGACGGAGAGCGAGATGGAGAGGTAGGGAGAGGAAGAGAGAGAGGGGGAGGGAGAGAGAGGAGAGAGTGAGAGGGAGAGAGAGAGAGGGTGAGGGGGAGGGGGGTGGAGAGAGAGGGAGAGAGAAAGGGAACGAGGGGGGGAGGGAGAGAGAGGGAGAGAGAGAGGGGGGTGGAGAGAGAGGGAACGAGGGGGGAGGGAGAGAGAGGGAGAAAGAGAGAGAGGGGAGAGAGAGAGGGGTGGAGAGAGAGAGGGAATGAGGGGGGGGGGGGAGGGAGAGAGAGAGAGAAAGAGAGAGAGGAGAGAGAGAGGGGTGGAGAGAGAGAGGGAACGAGGGGGGAGGGAGAGAGAGGGGAGAGAGAGAGGGGTGGGAGAGAGGGAATGAGGGGGGGAGGGAGAGAGAGGGGAGAGAGAGAGAGGGGAGGGAGAGAGAGGGAATGAGGGGGAGGGAGAGAGAGGGAGGGAGAAAGAGAGAGAGGGGAGAGAGAGAGTGAACGAGGGGTAGAGGGAGAGAGAGGGAGAAAGAGAGAGAGGGGAGAGAGAGAGGGGTGGAGAGAGAGAGGGAACGAGGAGGGGAGGGAGAGAGAGGGAGAAAGAGAGAGAGGGGAGAGAGAGAGGGAACGAGGGGTAGAGGGAGAGAGAGGGAGAAAGAGAGAGAGGGGAGAGAGAGGGGTGGAGAGAGAGAGGGAATGAGGGGGGGAGGGAGAGAGAGAGAGAAAGAGAGAGAGGAGAGAGAGAGGGGTGGAGAGAGAGAGGGAACAAGGGGTAGAGGGAGAGAGAGGGAGAAAGAGAGAGAGGGGAGAGAGAGAGGGAGAAGGAAACAAAACTGGCAAGCGACATCTGTTCCCCCGGCCTGTATGTTCTCAGTCTATTCATCTACCTAACAGTCTGAACTTTATGGAAACCACAGGCATAAGCAAATGGTACACCAGCAGATACAGTGTGGATTTGAAGAGAAGCAGTCGCTATGCTATCCTGGCCTGTGATCTCAGAAAGGATGGGTTATTGACTAAAATGATGCATTGAGATATGTATGAACTACAGTAGGAGGGGCGAACATTTAATTGCCGGGATCCGGTACCAGGCTGCATTTGTTAAATTGTTAAGGGTCACTCCAAACACTCCAAACACTCCAACCACTCCAAACACTCCAAACCAGTAAATAGCTAACCAGGCTTCCTGATCAGACTGATAATGAACTCATTTGAATATGTTTCTGGCTCGGTAATTAGGATCTAATCGGAATTGATGGATCATTTGGGCCCAACCTGCATTAAACATTTATTATCACAAGCCAAACACATGGTCCGAACAGCGTTTTCCATATCAAAGGCCACCATTCAGAACAAGGGAACGCACTAATGAGGCGGGCGTAAAAACAACAAATCCCGGACAGTTTCTCTCTTACATAGACACACAAACATGTAGGAACATACAGGAGCTAAAGACAAACACGGGGATGTCAGAGCCGAATCTGAAAGTCAAGACACTTCAATGTGTTTCTACAAAAACCAACAAACACACAAACACAAATTTGCTGCGTGCAAATACATACATCCAAGGACACAGTATAAACTAGACCAAACACACGAGGACATGTGACCACGACAAACTAGAAGAGACGCATCTATGAAATGATAAGAATAAGAGATGTGGAGAGATATGAAAACACAGGGGATATGTACCTCTCTGCTCAGCTCTGGCAAACGACATAAGGTGAAAAATAGAACACTCTTTTTGTTATTCGTATTTAATTGTTTTATTGATTATTTTTTATTGGGGGGGGGGGGTATGTCAGCTTTAATATTGCAGATAGATTGTAGCTTCCATCAATGTAATTGTCTGCATCATTTCCAACGCCCCATAAATATTGTTTTGTAAATATATATATATATATATATATATATATATATACATATATATATATATATATATATATATATATCTCACTCTATATCACTCTCTCCCTCTATCTCTCTTTATATACAGTGGGTAGAACAAGTATTTGATACTCTGCTGATTTTGCAGGTTTCCCTACTCACAAAGCATGTAGAGGTCTGTAATTTTTATCATAGGTACAATTCAACTGTGAGAAACGGAATCTAAAACAAAAATCCAGAAAATCACATTGTATGATTTTTAAGTAATTCATTTGCACGACATAAGTATTTGATCACCTACCAACCAGTAAGAATTCCGGCTCTCACAGACCTGTTAGTTTTTCTTTAAGAAGCCCTCCTGTTCTCCACTCATTACCTGTATTAACTGCACCTGATTGAACTCGTTACCTGTATAAAAGATACCTTTTCAAGCCATACACTGCATCAAATTGGTCTGCATGGCTGTCGTCCCAGAAGGAAGCCTCTTCTAAAGATGATGCACAAGAAAGCCCGCAAACAGTTTGCTGAAGACAAGTAGACTAAGGACATGGATTACTGGAACCATGTCCTGGGGTCTGATGAGACCAAGATAAACTTATTTGGTTCAGATGGTGTCAAGCGTGTGTGGCGGCAACCAGGTGAGGAGTACAAAGACAAGTGTGTCTTGCCTACAGTCAAGCATGGTGGAGGGAGTGTCATGGTCTGGGGCTGCATGAGTGCTGCCGGCACTGGGGAGCTACAGGTCATTGAGGGAACCCTGAATGCCAACATGTACTGTGACATACTGAAGCAGAGCATGATCCCCTCCCTTCAGAGACTGGGCCGCAGGGCAGTATTCCAACATGATAACGACCCCAAACACACCTCCAAGACGACCACTGCCTTGCTAAAGAAGCTGAGGGTAAAGGTGATGGACTGGCCAAGCATGTCTCCAGACCTAAACCCTATTGAGCATCTGTGGGGCATCCTCAAACGGAAGGTGGAGGAGTACAGGTCTCTAACATCCACCAGCTCCGTGATGTCGTCATGGAGCAGTAGAAGAGGACTCCAGTGGCAACCTGTGAAGCTCTGGTGAACTCCATGCCCAAGAGGGTTAAGGCAGTGCTGGAAAATGATGGTGGCCACACAAAATATTGACACTTTAGGCCCAATTTGGACATTTTCACTTAGGGGTGTACTCACTTTTGTTGCCAGCGGTTTAGACATTAATCGCTGTGTGTTGAGTTATTTTGAGGGGACAGCAAATTTACACTGTTATACAAGCTGTACACTCACTACTTTACATTGTAGCAAAGTGTAATTTCTTCAGTGTTGTCATATGAAAAGATATACTCAAATATTTACACAAATGTGAGGGGTGTACTCACTTTTGTGATATACTGTATATACATATATATATATATATATATATACAGAAAATATACACACACTGCCGTTCAAACGTTTGGGGTCACTTAGAAATGTTCTTGTTTTCCATGAAAACACAGATGAAATGATTTCCAAATTGAATAGGAAATGTAGTCAAGATGTTGACAAGGTTGTAAATAATGATTTTTAATTTAAATAATAATTGTGTCCTTCAAACTTCTCCTTTCATCAAAGAATCCTCCATTTGCAGCAATTACAGCCTTGCAGACCTTTGGTATTCTAGTTGTCAATTTGTTGAGGTAATCTGAAGAGATTTCACCCCATGCTTCCTGAAGCACCTCCCACAAATTGGATTGGCTTGAGGGTTACTTCTTACGTACCATACGGTCAAGCTCCTCCCACAACAGCTCAATAGGGTTGAGATCCAGTGACTATGCTGGCTACTCCATTATAGACAGAATACCAGCTGACTGCTTCTTCCCTAAATAGTTATTGAGTAGTTTAGAGCTGTGCTTTGGGTCATTGTACTGATGTAGGAGGAAATTGGCTCCAATTAATCACCGTCCACAGGGTATGGCATGGCGTTGCAAAATGGAGTGATAGCCTTCCATCTTCAAGATCCCTTTTACCATGTACAAATCTCCCACTTTACCACCACCAAACACCCCCAGACCATCACATTGCCTCCACCATGCTTGACAGATGGCGTCAAGCAGTCCTCCAGAATCTTCTAATTTTTTTTGCGTCTCACGAATGTTCCTCTTTGTGATCAGAACACCTCAAACTTCGATTTGTCTGTCCATAACACTTTTTTCCAATCTTCCTCTCTACCGTGTCTGTGTTCTTTTACCCATCTTAATCTTTTATTTGTATTGGCCAGTCTGAGATATGGCTTTTTCTTTGCAACTCTGCCTAGAAGGCCAGATTCCTGGAGTCGCCTCTTCACGGTTGACATTGAGACTGGTGTTTTGCGGGTACTATTTAATGACGTTGTCTGTTGAGGACTTGTGAGGCATCTGTTTCTCAAACTAGACACTCTAATGGCCTCCCACTCCTCTTTCTATTCTGGTTAGAGCCAATATGTGCTGTTCTGTGAAGGGAGTAGTACACAGCGTTGTACGAGAACTTCAGTTTCTTGGCAATTTATCGCATGGAGTAGCCTTCATTTCTCAGAACAAGAATAGATGAGTTTCTGAAGAAAGTATTTAGTTTCTGACCATTTTTAGCCTGTAATCGAACCCACAAATGCTGATACCTTAGATACTCAACTAGTATAAAGAAAACTGAGCTGTGCTAACATAATTGCAAAAGGGCTTTCTAATGATCAGTTAGCCTTTTAAAATGATAAACTTAGATTAGCTAACACAACGTGCCATTGGAACACAGGAGTGATGGTTGCTAATAATAGGCCTCTTTACTCCTATGCAGATATTCCACCTGAAAATCTGCTGTTTACAGCTACAATAGTCATTTACAACATTAACAATGTCTACGCTTTATTTCTGATCAATTTTATGTTATTTAAATGGCCAAAAAATGTGTACTGTTCTTTCAAAAACAAGAACATTTCTAAGTGATCCCAAACTTTTGAATGGTAGTTTACATACATTACGCATACCCACAAATATATATATAAATATACATACATATAAACATACATACATATACATACAAACACACTTACATATAAATAACATACTGTACATATACATACACACATATATATATATATATATATATATATATATATATATATATATATATATATATATATATATATATATATATATATATATATATATATATATATGGCAAATTGAAATAAACTGGATGGAAAATCACAAATAAATAGGAGAAGTTGAGGGTAGACAAAGGAACTATTGTAAAATATATTGTGTCCATAAAATGTATATAGTGTGTATAAGCTGGAAGTAGAAACCTAAGTGTTGTTGTCCGTTAGTTTACTCCAATAAGGCGAGGGGTGGTAGGGTTAATGGAATATAATAAAGGTAATATCTTTTTTAAAGATGTGTGTGTATATATATATAGCTGGAAGTAGAAACCTAAGTGTTGTTGACCGTTAGTTTACTCCAATAAGGCGAGGGGTGGTAGGGTTAATGGAATATAATAAAGGTAATATCTTTTTTAAAGATGTGTGTGTATATATATATATATATACACACACATCTTTAAAAAAGATATTACCTTTATTATATTCCATTAACCCTACCACCCCTCGCCTTATTGGAGTAAACTAACGGACAACAACACTTAGGTTTCTACTTCCAGCTTATACACACTATATACATTTTATGGACACAATATATTTTACAATAGTTCCTTTGTCTACCCTCAACTTCTCCTATTTATTTGTGATTTTCCATCCAGTTTATTTCAATTTGCCATACGTTTTTAACTGTGCTGATTCACAAAAGTTCTGAACCTAAATACATTTTACAGACATAGTATATTTGACATGTGTTATCTTGTTGTTATTAGTCCCACCCTTCAGCTCCATTCAACTCCTCCCATCTATCTCCACCATCTCCTTGTCTAATGCCACACTAATATATTCATCCACATTTTATCATTAGAGCAAACATTACCATAATTCTCTCCTTGGACGCTGGCCAAACATTTGCAACATCTAACCAAAGGCAGTTTGGCATAGCTTTCCCAGAAACCGGATTCTCCACGGCCACCTAAAGGACTCTGGCCTCCACCGGCAACACAAGGATTAGCCTTGGACGCACTTCCTCCATTTTGGAGATTTTGTTTTCAGTTGCACTTTGGCAATGTTAATTACCTCGGCCCACGCGAGGTCAGGGACGAGCGCTTCCATGGAGGTCTGGCTGGCTTGCATCTGGACATTATTTTACCTCCGGCGCTGATCTGCGTCAAGAGAGCTGGACTTTAATTATTCTGGTTAAGCCTTGCAAACATATATGGGAACAGTATTATTGTAGTCAAATATATTTTGTCCAACATTTCTGGCAATAGCTTACCGACGAGAATGATTCAGTGGCAGATTAATTCTGAGATATTCATTATTTTTTTGTTTTTTTAAATGTCATTATAAATTATACTACCATAAGCACATAGTGCTGCAGGCCTACAGTATTAAATATGAAATACTGACAATAACATGGTTTGTCCCAGGACAAATAACTCTACCTACATGTAAATATTAATTACTTATTTCTTTTATTTTTTATTCTTTTCCGTATTTAAAAAAAAATGCATTGTGGGTTAGGGGCTTGTAAGTAAGCATTTCACAGTAAGGTCTACACTTTTCGGCGCATGTGACTAATACAATTTGATTTGATTTGATTCGTACTTTGACACACAGGAGAGTAATTATTAACCCACCGGGCCTCTTCAACTAGAACAACGAGACCAGGCATGCACCCCATTCACATTCTCAGCATATGGAAATGTGACGTGGTGACAGATGTGAACAAGGCCCTACCAGCCATAGCCACTAGCCCTAGCCACTAGCCCTAGCCACCAACCATAGCCACTAGCCCTAGCCACTAAACCAAGCCATTAGCTATGAGCCACTAGCCACACGCCACTAGCTACTAGTCACTTACCCTAATCACTTGCCCTAGCCACTAACCCTAGCCACCAATCCTACACACTAGCCCTAGCCACTAGCCCTAGATACTAACGAGAAGCCATATAAATTAGCCACTAGCCACTAGCCACTAGCCACTAGCCACTAACCCTAGCCATTAGCCACTTCTCAAGTAGCCCTAAAAACTAGGTACTAGCCCTAGCCACTAGCCACAAACCCTAGCCTCTAGCCCTAGACACTAGTCACTAGCCCATAGCCACTAACCATAGCCACTAGTTACTAACCAATAGCCACTAGCCCTAGTCCTAGACACTAGCCACTAGCCCTAGCCTCAAGCCCTAGCCACTAGTCACTAGAAATTCCCACTAGCCCTCGCCACTAGCCACTAGCCCTACACACTAGCCCTAGCCACTAGCCCTATAAATGAGCCACTAGCCACTAACCCTAGCCAAAATCCCTAGCCACTAGCCCTTGTCACTAGCAAGTAGCCCTATGAACTAGCCTAGCCACTGGCCATTAGCCTTAGGTACTAACCCTAGCCACTAGCCCTAGCCACTACCCAAAAGCCCTAGCCACTAGCCAATAGCCCTAGTCACTAGTTACTAGCCACAAGCTTTAGCCACTAGCCACTAGCCACTAGCCACTAGCCCCAGCCAAAAGTCACAAGCCACTAGCCAATAGACATTAGCCACAAGCGCTAGCAATTAGCCACAATCCGCTAACCAACAGCCCCAACCACTAGTAGCTACTAGCCATTAGCCAACAATGACGAGACGACCTACGGTGAGGAGGTGAGGGCCCTGACGGAGTGGTGCCAGGAAAATAACCTCTCCCTCAACATCAACAAAACTAAGGCCCTGATCGTGGACTTTGGGAAACAGCAGAGGGAGATCGCCCCTATCCACGTCGACGGGACGTCAGTGGAGAAGGTGGAAAGCTTCAAGTTGCTCGGGCTACACATCACTGACAATCTGAAATGGCCCACCCACACAGTGTGGTGAAGGCGGCACAGTAGCACGTCTTCAACCTCAGGCTTCAACTTCAGGCTGAAGAGATGTGGCTTGGCCCTTAAGACCCTCAGAAACTTATACAGATACACCATTGAGAGCATCCTTTCAGACTGTAACACCCCCTTCAACTGCACCGCCTGCAACCGCAGGGCTCTCCAGAGGGTGGTATGGTCTGCCCAACGCATCCTCTGGGGCATACTGCCTGCCCTCCAGGACACCTACAAAAAAGTTACTTAAGGAGAACAACAGCCTGTTCACACTGCTATTATCCCAAAGGCAAGGTCAGTACAGGTGCATCAATGCTGGGACTGAGAGACTGAAAACAGCTTCTATCTCAAGCTCATCAGACTGTTAAATACCACTGGCTACCACCCGGCTACTCAACCCTGCACCTTAGAGGCTGCTGCCCTATATACATAGACATGGAATCACTGGCCACTTTAATAGTGAAACACTAGTCACTTAATAATGTTTATATGCTGCTTTACTCATCTCATATGTATATACTATATTCTATTCTACTGTATTTAGTCAATGCCATTTTGACATTGCTCGTCCTAACATTTATATATTTCTTTATTCCATTCTTTTACTTTTAGATGTGTGTATTGTTGTGAATTGTTAGATACTACTGCACTAGGAACACAAGCATTTCACTACACCCACAATAACATCTGCTAAATATTTGTATGTGACCAATAGAATGTGATTTGTTTTGCCAGCTCGTGACCACTCTGCAAAGCTGCCTCCAGAACAAGATTCATGACGAAAAAAAAACACAAAGGCGCAATGTACTGAGGACTACCAAATGTGTATTTTCAGGGACTGAAAGAGAAAGAGATGTATGGTGGAGAGATTTGTGATGAAAGAAAGGACATTCTAGTTATATGCATGGCAACAGCATATTAAGGATGCACAGAACACTCTCACACAGTACCACATCTGATGTGACTTAGTGTCATGATAGTAAATAAACACAGCTCATATCATGTGAGGAGACCGATGACGAGAATTAGCAATGGTATGTCAGACAAGCACGTATCCTAACCCATATAAACTGTCTGCCTATGTGTGGGTGTAATCTGTCAAAATGTCACAACCAGAGAGAGAGAGAGAGGTGTTGGAAAGAGCAGACCCAACTGTCTGACAGAAACATCTTCAATCCCCACTGGTGAGGCCCTCAACCATTGGCTTGTATCTTCACAGATAGCTCTTAATTATCATTGTTAAATTGGCCGTTCAGGAGATTGGTCTACTTCCGCAGTATCAGTACAATGATGACCTCTTAGCCTCACTCGGGATGCTACTGTAAGTCACAATGGTTCCGGGAGACTCCGAATGGATCGTAACATGTGATCAATGAAGTTGCATTAGGACTGCAGTCAAACTATATGTATTAGCAAAAGGAATCATGGACCCTTACACATGTTAAGTGTAACATTTTTTGAGAATAAAAAAGCAACGTGTTCCTATTTCAATGAATTAATTAACTGTGAGTTAAATGTTTTCATTGTTTATTTAATTGTCAGACCACTTTTAACACAACTAGTTTATGCAGTACCAGTCAAATGTTTGGACACACCTACTCATGTAAGGGTTTGCCTATATTTTTACTATTTTCTACATTGTAGAAAAATAGTGAAGACATTTCAAATATGAAATAACAGATATGGAATAAGGTAGTAACCAAAAAAGATGCTTACCACCCAATAAGATTCTTCAAAGTAGCCACCCTTTGCCACGATGACAGCTTTGCACACACTTGGCCTTCTCTCAACCAGCTTAATGTGGTAGTCACCTGGAATGCATTTTAATTAACAGGTGTGCATTGTTAAAAGTGTTTGTGGAATTTAATTCCTTAATGCATTTGAGCCAATCAGTTGTGTTGTGATACAGTAGGGGAGGTATACAGAAGATAGCCCTGTTTGGTAAAAGACCAAGCCCATATTATGGCAAGAACTGATCAAATAAGCAAAGAGAAACGACCATCATTACTTTAAGACATGAAGGTCAGTCAATCAGGAACATTTCAAAAACTTTGAAAGTTTCTTCAAGTGCAGTCGCAAAAAGCATTAAGCACTCTGATGAAACTGGCTCTCATGAGGACCACCACAGAAAAGGAAGACGGAGGAGGAGGAGGTGTGATGGTGTGGGGGTGCTTTGCTGTTGACACTGTCTGTGATTTATATATAATTCAAGAAACACTTAACCAGCATGGCTACCACAGCATTCTGCAGCAATACACCATCCCATCTGGTTTGCGCTTAGTGGGACTATCATTTGTTTTTCAACAGGACAATGACCCAAAACACACCTCCACGCTGTGTAAAGGCTATTTGACTAAGGAGAGTGATGGAGTGCTGCATCAGATGACATGGCCTCCACAATCACCCGACCTCAACCATATTGAGATGGTTAGGGATGAGTTGGACCACAGAGTGAAGGAAAAGCAGCCAAGTGCTCAGCATATGTGGAAACTCGTTCAAGACTGTTGGAAAGTCATTCCCCGCAAAGCTGGTTGAGAGAATTTCAAGGCAAAGGGTGTTTAACACTTATTTTTTTACACTTTTTTGGTTAGTACATGATTCCATATGTGCTATTTCATAGTTTCTGTGTCTTTGGTATTATTCTACAATGTAGAAAATAGTAAAACTATGTTTTTTAAACCTTGTTTGAGTATGTGTGTCCAAATGTTAGACTGGTACTGCATACAGTGCAATTCGGAAAGGCCGCTTTAGTTTCTCCACATTTCGTTACGTTACAGCCTAATTAAAAAATGTATTAAGTAAAAACAGTCAGAACAGGTTTTTAGATTTTTGTTTCCAATTGATTACAAATAAAAAAACAGAAATACATTATGTACATACGTTTTCAGAACCATTGCTATGAGACAATATATTGAGGTCATGTGCGTGTTGTTTCCATTGGTCATTCTTGAGATGTTTCTACAACTTGATTGGAGTCCACCTGTGGTAAATATAATTGATTTGACATGATTTGGAAAGGCACACACATGTCTATATAAGGTCCCATAGTTGACAGTGCATGTCAGAGCAAAAACCAAGCCTTGAGGTTGAAGGAATTGTCCTTAGAGCTGTGAGACAAGATTGTGGTGAGGCACATATCTGGGGAAGGGTACCAAAACATGTCTGAATCATTGAAGGTCCACACTCCTCTTTCTATTCTGGTTAAAGCCAGTTTGCACTGTTCTGTGAAGGAAGTAGGTACACAGCGTTGTATGAGATCTTCAGTTTCTTAGGCAAATTCTATAGCCTTCAGAAGAACATCTTTATTCCTGGCCCTTTTTAGCCTGTAATCAAACCACAAATGCTGATGCTCCAGATACTCAACTAGTCTTTTTTACAGGAAAAGCATGAAACAGGAAACAAGTACCTCAGCCCTTGAGCTTCTTTGAAACAAAGATATGTTAATTACCACATGGCACAGAACCTAACCCTACAATAAATTTAACTATTGTCGAATCGCAACACGATAAAAACACTTAAAGACACACTCCATACTGTACCTTACAAGTATGTTGTTTAATTTGCATACCATAACCAGCCAGTTTCTCGTTCTGGAATAAAGCCATTCATACCACGAGATGGCAACTACTTAAGTATGCCAGGCTCATGCACATTGTCTCATTATGACTAAAACTGTAAAAGCTGCTTGTATTTCTGAGGGGAAAGTGAAGTCATCAGTAGATGTTTGGGGTTGCACTTTGTTGGAGGCTCATTTACAGTGTAGTCTACAAAGACAATTAAGTTTGAGAGGTGGACTGAGGGAATAGACAGTTTGCTGAGTGATGATTGGGTCAATTGACAGTCAGCTGAGTGGTGATTGGGTGAATAGACAGTCAGCTAAGTCATGATTGGGTCAATTGACAGTCAGCTGAGCCGTGATTGGGTTTCTAGACAGTTCTGTGAATAGACAGTCAGCATTCATACAGTCACGATTGGGTGGATAGACAGTCAGCAACTAGACTTAATTGGGTGGATGCCAGGACAGTCAGCATGATTGGTGATCATTATGATAAAGACAGTCAGCTGAAAAGCTGCTTGTGATTTCTGATTGGGGGGACAGTCAGTGAAGTCATCAGTAGATGTTTGGGGTGGATAGACAGTCAGCTTTGATTTGGATAGCAGTCAGCTGAGTAGTGATTGGGTGGATAGACAGTCAGCAATTGGTGAGATAGACAGTTGTGGTGATTGGGTGGATAGACAGTCAGCTGATTGGTGAATAGACAGTCAGCTGAGTGGTGATTGGGTCGATAGACAGTCAGCTGAGTCGTGATTGGGTGGATAGACAGTCAGCTGAGTGGTGATTGGGTGAATAGACAGTCAGCTGAGTAGTGATTGGGTGGATAGACAGTCAGCTGAGTAGTGATTGGGTGGATAGACAGTCAGCTGATTGGTGATTGGGTGGATAGACAGTCAGCTGAGTGGTGATTGGGTGGATAGACAGTCAGCTGAGTAGTGATTGGGATGACAGTCATGAGACAGTCAGCTGAGTAGTGATTGGGTGGTGATTGGTGATTGGGGATAGACAGTCAGCTGAGTGGTGATTGGGTGGATAGACAGTCAGCTGAGTGGATTTGGGGCAGATAAGACAATGAATGACAGTCAATGGTGATTGGGTGGATAGACAGTCAGCTGAGTGGTGATTGGGTGAATAGACAGTCAGCAGATTAAGTCCTTGGGCAATTGGGTGGATGAGTCATGATTGGGTGGATAGACAGTCAGCTGATTGGTGATTGGGTGGAAAGTCAGCTGGTGTGATTGGGTGGATAGACAGTCAGCTGATTGGTGATTGGGTGGATAGACAGTCAGCTGAGTAGTGATTGGGTGGATAGACAGTCAGCTGAGTGGTGATTGGGTGGATAGACAGTCAGCTGAGTGGTGATTGGGTGGATAGACAGTCAGCTGAGTGGTTTGGGGCAGATAAGAATGAATGCCAATGCATACCAAGAGTGACAGATTAACCTTGGGCAAGGTTGAGCATAGTGGTGAAGGAAACAGGTGGAGAGAACTGTACTGGGTAAATGCAGTGAGAACGCACACACACACACACACACACACACACACACACACACACACACACACACACACACACACACACACACACACACACACACACACACCACAAAGGCATTGCGCTTGGGAGGAGACACATGTAACGCAAGACACTTTCTCGCACATGTTTCATAATATGCCTTTGCCATTGTTAGAATGTAACTTTGATTTAGAGGTGAATGTCTGCTATGTGACTTTGCTAATGCTACTGCGTCTTGATGACCAATATTACTGCTAAGGCCCAACATTATATACTTTCCCATAGTATGGACTTTCATTTGTTTACTGTATGTAATTCATGGTTGTTCCAACCCTGTACTGTTTTCCTCTCAGGCACTAATGACCTTCTGGTGAACATGGTATAAACCAGGAGAGCTTGAGACCCACTATACCTGCACCTCACACTCCCCTTGTGCCATCATTACTGTGGAAGTAGCATCCTGTTTTCCCATTGTCTTTCTCTCACACCATATCTTTCACTCTTTCTATATCCCAGAAGGTTCTAAACCTGTTCCAGAAGGTTCTAAACCTGTACCAGAAGGTTAAAACCCTGTCCCAGAAGGTTCTAAACATGTTCCATAATGTTCTAATCCTGTTCCAAAAGGTTCAAAACCAGTTCCAGAAGGTTCTACGCCTGTTCCAGAAGGTTCTAAACCTATTCCAGAAGGTTCTAAACCTGTTCCAGAAGGTTCTAAGCCTGTTCCAGAAGGTTCTAAACCTGTACCAGAAGGTTCTAAACCTGTACCAGAAGGTTCAAACCCTGTCCCAGAAGGTTCAAAACCTGTTCCAGAATGTTCTAATCCTGTTCCAAAAGGTTCTAAACCTGTTCCAGGATGTTATAAGCCTGTTCCAAAAGGTTCTAAGCATGTTCCCTTGGTGTAAATACATTTGTTCAGAGGAGTGTCTTGATACCGGATAACAACCTAAATATTGATTATATCACATGCTAAGCAACCTTGTTAGATTGTTATGGTTGATGTATTGCATGGCCCATTTGACTGCGGATGCTATTTATCCATACATGTCCACTTCAGCTGTCATTCCAATGGACTTTACTCTTCCTCATCCCCATTTAATATTGTCTATGTGTCTAATATGGTCAGAGCTGAACCCCTCTTCCCTCCCCTGTGTGCTGAAGCAGCCTGGTGTTGTTATATAAAGCCCCTTGTCAGTCAATCACCAAGCTATTACATCCCAATACGTCTTCCTACCGGGAGTCTGTGAATAGCCACCTTAAGTGTTTTCCAGACAGACAGCGATGGGTTACCGAACATGCACTTGTCCCACTTGTCAAAGCGGGTACTGTCTTCACACACGAAGGGACCATAGCAACGGAAAAAAAACATCCATTATCGATGGGCGAAAAGTGAATCGTATGTGCATGTATGTACACCGTAAGCATGCATAAAACTTATTTACATGCAACAGAGATGCTTAATCCAAAAATCTATTAAACGTGACTTTATAAACTGACAGTGTTTGCCAGCCAGCTAGCTAGCTAGAGTGGACAAATTAAGAACAAATTCTCATTTTGCAATGACAGCCATGTTATGTTGCAGCCTTATTCTGAAATTGATTAAATAAGTTATTTTCCCCAGACATTAACACACAATACCCCATAATGACATCACAATACCCCATAATGACATCACAATACCCCATAATGACAAAGCAAATACAGGTTTTTAGAATTCTTTTCAAATTTATATGTATTCAGACCCTTTGCTATGAAACCCGGAATTGAGCCCAGGTGCATCCTGTTTCCATTGATCATCCTTGAGATGTTTCTTCAACTTGATTGGACTCAGTTGGTCCCACAGTTGACAGTGCATGTCAGAGCGAAAACCAGGCCTTGAGGTTGAAAGAATTATCCTAAAAGCTGTGAGACAGGATTGAGTCAAGGCATATATCTGGGGAAGGGTACCAAAACATTTCTGCAGCATTGAAGGTCCCCAAGAACACAGAGGCCTCCATCATTCTTGAATGTAATAAGTTTGAAACCTCCAAAGCTCTTCCTAGAGCTGGCCGCCCAGCCAAACTGAGCCAATAGGAGAGAACAGCTTTCGTCAGGGAAGTGACTAAGAACCTGATGGTCACTCTGACAGAGCTCCAGAGTTCCTCTGTGGAGATGGAAGAGCCATCTCTGCAGCACTCTACCAATCAGGCCTTTATGGTGGAGTGACTAGATGGAAGCCGCTCCTCAGTAAAAGGCATGTGACAGCCTGCTTGGAGTTTGCCAGATTCTCTGGAAACCAAGATAGAACTATTGGCCTGAATGCCAAGCGTTACATCTGTAGGAAACCTGGTACCATCCCTATGGTGAAGCATGGTGGTGATAGCGTCATGCTGTGGCGAGGTTTTTCAGTGGCATGGACTGTGAGACTAGTCAGCATCGAGGCAAAAATGAACGGAGCAAGTTAGAGAAAGATTATTTATGAAAACCTGCAGCAGAGCGCTCAGGACCTCAGACTGGGGCAAAGGTTCACATTCCAACAGAAAAATGACCCTATGCACACAGCCAAGACAATGCAGGAGGGGCATCGACACAAGTCTCTGAATGTCCTTGAGTGGCCCAGCCAGAGGCTGGACTTGAACCCGCAATGCTCTGCATCCAACCCATTATGGGGTATGTTGTGTAGATAATACAAAAAAAAATCATATCAGAATTCTATCTAGACGGAGCAATCAGTGGTGTCGTGCACTTGAAAGCTGCTTGGCCAAGAAAATAGGATTCTGCTCTATTTTTCAAGCGGCGCCATCGTTGTTGACCAATCACAGTAGAAAAAGTAGCCTGCTTGGTGATATGTCAGCATGTACGTCCAACAGCAGGACCCATTAAATTGACATTCCTTTTTTTAAATAAAGGTTAAATATTTTTTTTAAGTAAAATAACAAAATGTTGAAAAAGGGAAGGTGTATGAATACTTTTGCCGAATGCACTGTAGTTCGTATGCAAAACGTTTGCGAATGTCAAGACAGATGTTTTTTTTCAGTGTCTATTAATTGTCCAAACGAACAGCCATTTTGACTTTATATTCCTCGACAACTTTCACAAATGCCGTAGTACAAGTAATTCCCCAAAAATCTAAGAATTTGCGAAGACGTGTCAGAAAATGTTTAAAAAATTGTCATATTATTTCTCGGGGTGTATATGAATGGATTGTAATACAATGTAATGTTGCTAAAATTCTTTCAGTTCCACTTTAAATGCAACAATGTTTCACACATTTAAGTTATTTTCAAAGAGATGGATAACATCATTGCAATAAATAGCACAGTTCCACTCACCAGATCATGATTAATTGAACGTTTTTTTGGAAAGGAGAGAAGCTAACAAATTAGCAACAATATCCTCTTTGATAACACCTGCTGCAGCCCCTGCAAACGAGCCGACAACAAAAGCTAGCTAGCTAGACCATTAGACAATGACTGCTCACTATTGCCCAGTGACCTTTAGGCCTTCAAGAAGGCAGAAGTAAAAAAAAAAAATGGTCCATCCCATTAAGTCAAAATGTGATTGGTTAATTCCACTGTCACTCCAAAATGTTGCCCTAATACAGTTGAATGCCTCTATTTAGCTTCTGATGGCTTAGACAATGTCTGACTTGCTAGCTAGATATACAGTGGGGTACAAAAAGTATTTAGTCAGCCAGCAATTGTGCAAGTTCTCTACTTATTTTCCACCATAATCTGCAAATAAATTCATTAAAAATCCTACAATGTGATTTTCTGGATTTATTTTTCTAATTTTGTCTGTCATAGTTGAAGTGTACCTATGATGAAAATTACAGGCCTCTCTCATCTTTTTAAGTGGGAGAACTTGCACAATTGGTGGTTGACTAAATACTTTTTTGCCCCACTGTATCTCCCCAGAGACCAGAAATAAATATCCTGATTGGATAGGATATTTTTAACTCTTCAGTTTTAACTCTTTCCTTCCCAACAAAAACTGAAGGGATTAAATTAGAACATCATTGAATATAATAATATAATAATACAACTCTGAAGGCATAGAAAGCCTATTGTTCCCCACTGTGTTTGGGTTATTAATCATTTGTACAGTAGCTCTGTTTTCCCTCAATTTATTTTCACAATTTTGAATGTCTAATGAATCCCTATATTGTTCAGAAATATGAACACAGAAATACTGGACATTTTGAAATCAAATCAAATTCTATTAGTCACATACGCTGAATACAACAGGTGAAATGCTTACTTACAAGCCCCTTACCTACAATGCAGTTAAAAAAAATTAAAACGGATAAGAATTAGAAATAAAAATAACAAGTAATTAAAGAGCAGCAGTGAAATAATGATAGCAAGAGTATATACAGGGGGGTAAGCTGTACAGAGTCTATATGCGGTGGAACCGGTTAGTTGAGGTAATATGTACATGAAGGTAGAGTTATTAAAGTAACTATGCATTGATGATAACAACAGAGAGTAGCAGCAGTGTAAAAGAGGGGGAGGGGGAAATGCAAATAGTCTGGGTAGCCATTTGATTAGGTGCTCAGGAGTCTTATGGCTTGGGAGTAGAAGCTGTTTAGAAGCCTCTTGGACCTAGACTTGGGGCTCCGGTACCGCTTGCCGTGCGGTAGAAGAAAGGACAGTCTATGACCAGTGTGTCTGGAGTCGTTGACAATTCTTAGGGCCTTCCTCTGACACCGCCTGATATAGAGGTCCTGGATGGCAGGAAGCTTGAACCTATTGATGTACTGGGCCGTTCGGTCGGGAGCCGAGCGGTTGCCGTACCAGGCAGTGATGCAACCAGTCAGGATGCTCTCGATAGTGTAGCTAAAGATACTTTTTCTGGATCTGAGGACCCATGCCAAATCTTTTCATTCTCCTGAGGGGGAATAGTTTTGCCATGCCCTCTTCACGACTGTCTTGGTGTGCTTGGACCATGTTAGTTTGTAGGTAATGTGGTCACCAAGGAACTTAAAGCTCTCAACCTGCTCCACTACAGCCCCGTCAATGAGAATGGGGGAATGCTCATTCCTCCTTTTCCTGTAGTCCACAATCATCTCCTTCGTCTTGATCATGTTGAGGGAGAGGTTGTTGTCCTGGCACCACATGGTCAGGTCTCTGACCTCCTCCCTACAGGCTGTCTTGTCATCGTCAGTGATCAGGCCTACCACTGTTGTGTCATCAGCAAACTTACTGATGGTGTTCGAGTCGTGCCTGGCTGTGCAGTCATGAGTGAACAGGGAGTACAGGAGTGGACTGAGCACGCACCCCTGAAGGGCCCCTGTGCTGAGGATCAGCGTGGCGGATGTATTGTTACCTACCTTTACCACCTGGGGGTGGCCCGTCAGGAAGTCCAGGATCCAGTTGCAGAAGGAGGTGGTTAATCCCAGGGTCCTTAGCTTATTGACAAGCTGTGAAGGCACTATGGTGTTGAACGCTGCACTGTCAATAAATAGCATTCTCACATAAGTGTACCTTATGTCCAAGTGGGAAAGGGTAGTGTGGATTGCTGTAGAGATTGCATATTCTGTGGATCTTGTGGGGCGGTATGCAAATTCGAGTGGGTCTAGGGTTTCTGGGATAATGGTGTTGATGTGAGCCATGACCAGCCTTTCAAAGCACTTCATGGCTACAGATGTGAGTGCTACGAAGTCATTTAGGCAGGTTACCTATGTTTTCTTGGGCACAGGCACTCTAGTGGTCTGCTTTAAACATGTTAGTATTACAGACTCGGACAGGGAGAGGTTGAAAATGTCAGTGAAGACATCTACCTCGCCAGTTGGTCAGCGCATGCTAGCAGTACACGTCCTGATAAGCTGTCTGGCCCTGCGGCCTTGTGAATGTTGACCTGTTTAAAGGTCTTTCTCACATCGGCTGCAGAGAGCATGATCACAAAATCTTCTGGCACAGCTGGTGCTCTCATGGATGTTTCAGTGTTATTTGACTAGAAGTGTTATTTTGACTAGAAGCGAGCATATAAGTAGTTTAGCTTGTCTGGTAGGCTCGTGTCTCTGGGCAGCTCTCAGCTGTGCTTCCCTTTATAGTCTGTAATGATTTGCAAGCCCTGCCACATCCGACGAGCGTCAGAGCCAGCGTAGTACGATTTGATCTTAATCCTGGCTTGACGCTTTGCCTGTTTGATGGTTCATCGGAGGGCATAGCGGGATTTCTTATAATCTTCCGGGTTAGAATTCCACTCCTTGAAAGGGGCAGCTCTAGCCTTTAGCTCAGTGTGGATGTTGCCTGTAATCCATGGCTTCTGTTTGAGTATGTACGTACTGTCACTGTGGGGACAACGTCATCGATGCACTCATTGATGAAGCCAATGATTGATGTGGCGTACTCCTCAATGCCATCGGAGGAATCCTGGAACAGATTCCAGTCTGTGCTAGCAAAACAATCCTGTAGCTTAGCATCTTTTTCATCTGACCACTTTTTCATTTATCTAGTTACTGGTGCTTCCTGCTTTAATTTTTACTTGAAAGCAGGAGTCAGGAGGATAGAATTATGGTCATATTTGCCAAATGGAGGGCGAGGGAGAGCTTTGTATGCATCTCTGTGTGTGGAGTAAAGGTGCTGTAGAGCTTTTTTCCCCTCTGGTTGCACATTTAACATGCTGATTGTAATTTGGTAAAACGGATTTAAGTTTCCCGGTATTAAAGTCCCTGGCTACTAGGAGCGTCACCTCTGGGTGAACGTTTTCTTGTTTGCTTATGGCTGAATACAGCTCATTCAATGCTGTCTTAGTGCCAGCCTCTGACTCTGGTGGTACTCTCTAGGTAGATAGTGTGGTCTACAGCTTAACATGCGATACTCTCCCTCAGGTGCGCAATAGCTCAAGACTTCCTTAGATATCATGCACCAGCTGTTATTTACAAAAATACTGTCTGCCGCCACTTGTCTTAAGATATTACAGTTTTGAATGTCCAGTTGGTACTTTAATCTTCCACGTAGGTCATCAATTTTATTTTCCAAAGATTGCATGTTTGCTCGCAGAATGGAATGGGGGAGGAAGGAAGTGGGGTTTATTCGGTTGCCTACGAATTGTCAGAAAGCAGCCCGCCCTCTGGACCCTTTTTCTCCACCTCCTCTTCACCCAAATCACGGGAATCTGGGCCTGTTCCCAAACAACCAGAATATCATCAAGTTGGACAGTCCCAGAAACAGACTAGTTCCAACAAGTGCCCCAAAGAAACAGATTCTGTCAGTCTGTGCTGAGAAATCGTTCCAACAATCCTGATGACTAGTTCCAACAAGTGCCCCATAGAAGACTAGTTATTTTCGGTCATAAGAGCCCCAGCAGTCCCAGAAACAGGCAACATTTATGTACAAAATAAGACTAGTTCCAAAAAATAAAGTTACAAATCCCAGAAACTAGTTCCAACAAATTAACAAACAAAAAATTGCAGTCCCAGAAACAATTGGTTGCAGTCCCAGAAACAGACTAGTTCCAACAAGTGCCCCATTGCAGTCCCAGAAACAGAAAACTTTCAGTGAAACAGACTTCATTCAGTCCCAGAAACAGACTAGCGCCATTATGGTGGTGATTTGACATAATTGCCCCATTGCAGTCCCAGAAACAGACGGTCTGCAGTGAAACAGATTGTGACAGTCCCAGAAACAGGTCTCAGGTCTAGTTCCAACAAGTGCCCCATTGCAGTCCCAGAAACAGACTAGTCCAACTGCCCCATTGATCCCAGAAACAGACTAGTTCCAACAAGTGCCCCATTGCTCCCAGAAACAGGTTCCAACTCATTGCAGTCTTGACAGTCCCAGAAACAGACTCCCAAGTGCCCCATTCAGTCCCAGAAACAGACTAGGTCATTGCAGTCCCAGAAACAGACTGCCAACAAGTGCCCCATTGCAGTCCCAGAAACAGACTCAAGTGCCCCATTCAGTTGGTCTTCCCAGAAACAGAATCCAACAAGGCCCCATTCAGTCCCAGAAACAGACTAGTTCCAACAAGTGCCCCATTGCAGTCCCAGAAACAGACTCCAACAAGTGAACAAAAACACTAGTTCCAACAAGTGCCCCATTGCAGTCCCAGAAACAGACTAGTTCCAACAAGTGCCCCATTGCAGTCCCAGAAACAGACTAGCCAACAAGTGCCCCATTGCAGTCCCAGAAACAGACTAGCACCAACAAGTGCCCCATTGCAGTCCCAGAAACAGACTAGTTCCAACAAGTGCCCCATTGCAGTCCCAGAAACAGACTAGTTCCAACAAGTGCCCCATTGCAGTCCCAGAAACAGACTAGTTCCAACAAGTGCTGCAGTCCCAGAAACAGACTAGTGCCAACAAGTGCCCCATTGCAGTCCCAGAAACAGACTAGTTCCAACAAGTGCCCCATTGCAGTCCCAGAAACAGACTAGTTCCAACAAGTGCCCCATTGCAGTCCCAGAAACAGACTAGTTCCAACAAGTGCCCCATTGCAGTCCCAGAAACAGACTAGTGCCAACAAGTGCCCCATTGCAGTCCCAGAAACAGACTAGTACCAACAAGTGCCCCATTGCAGTCCCAGAAACAGACTAGTTCCAACAAGTGCCCCATTGCAGTCCCAGAAACAGACTAGTTCCAACAAGTGCCCCATTGCAGTCCCAGAAACAGACTAGTTCCAACAAGTGCCCCATTGCAGTCCCAGAAACAGACTAGTGCCAACAAGTGCCCCATTGCAGTCCCAGAAACAGACTAGTACCAACAAGTGCCCCATTGCAGTCCCAGAAACAGACTAGTTCCAACAAGTGCCCCATTGCAGTCCCAGAAACAGACTAGTTCCAACAAGTGCCCCATTGCAGTCCCAGAAACAGACTAGTGCCAACAAGTGCCCCATTGCAGTCCCAGAAACAGACTAGTTCCAACAAGTGCCCCATTGCAGTCCCAGAAACAGACTAGTTCCAACAAGTGCCCCATTGCAGTCCCAGAAACAGACTCCAACAAGTGCCCCATTGCAGTCCCAGAAACAGACTAGTTCCAACAAGTGCCCCATTGCAGTCCCAGAAACAGACTAGTTCCAACAAGTGCCCCATTGCAGTCCCAGAAACAGACTAGTTCCAACAAGTGCCCCATTGCAGAAAGTCCCAGAAACAGACTAGTGCCAACAAGTGCCCCATTGCAGTCCCAGAAACAGACTAGTTCCAACAAGTGCCCCATTGCAGTCCCAGAAACAGACTAGTGCCAACAAGTGCCCCATTGCACAAGTGCCCCAGAAACAGACTAGTTCCAACAGTGCCCCATTGCAGTCCCAGAAACAGACTAGTTCCAACAAGTGCCCCATTGCAGTCCCAGAAACAGACTAGTTCCAACAAGTGCCCCATTGCAGTCCCAGAAACAGACTAGTTCCAACAAGCCCAAGTGCCCCATTGCAGTCCCCCCATTGCAGTCCCAGAAACAGACTAGTTCCAACAAGTGCCCCATTGCAGTCCCAGAAACAGACTAGTTCCAACAAGTGCCCCATTGCAGTCCCAGAAACAGACTAGTTCCAACAAGTGCCCCCAGTCCCAGAAACAGACTAGTTCCAACAAGTCCATTGCAGTCCCAGAAACAGACTAGTTCCAACAGAAAAGTGCCCCATTGCAGTCCCAGAAACAGACTAGTTCCAACAAGTGCCCCATTGCAGTCCCAGAAACAGACTAGTTCCAAAAGTGCCCCATTGCAGTCCCAGAAACAGACTAGTTCCAACAAGTGCCCCATTGCAGTCCCAGAAACAGACTAGTTCCAACAAGTGCCCCATTGCAGTCCCAGAAACAGACTAGTTAGTCCCAGAAACAGACTATGCCAACAGTCCCCAACAAGTGCCCCATTGCAGTCCCAGAAACAGACTAGTTCCAACAAGTGCCCCATTGCAGTCCCAGAAACAGACTAGTTCCAACAAGTGCCCCATTGCAGTCCCAGAAACAGACTAGTTCCAACAAGTGCCCCATTGCAGTCCCAGAAACAGACTAGTTCCAACAAGTGCCCCATTGCAGTCCCAGAAACAGACTAGTTCCAACAAGTGCCCCATTGCAGTCCCAGAAACAGACTAGTTCCAAAGTGCCCCATTGCAGTCCCAGAAACAGACTAGTTCCAACAAGTGCCCCATTGCAGTCCCAGAAACAGACTAGTTCCAACAAGTGCCCCATTGCAGTCCCAGAAACAGACTAGTTCCAACAAGTGCCCCATTGCAGTCCCAGAAACAGACTAGTTCCAACAAGTGCCCCATTGCAGTCCCAGAAACAGACTAGTTCCAACAAGTGCCCCATTGCAGTCCCAGAAACAGACTAGTTCCAACAAGTGCCCCATTGCAGTCCCAGAAACAGACTAGTCCAACAAGTGCCCCATTGCAGTCCCAGAAACAGACTAGACCAACAAGCCCCATTGCAGTCCCAGAAACAGACTAGTCCAACAAGTGCCCCATTGCAGTCCCAGAAACAGACTAGTGCAGTCCCAGAAACCAACAAGTGCCCCATTGCAGTCCCAGAAACAGACTAGTTCCAACAAGTGCCCCATTGCAGTCCCAGAAACAGACTCCAACAAGTGCCCCATTGCAGTCCCAGAAACAGACTAGTTCCAACAAGTGCCCCATTGCAGTCCCAGAAACAGACTAGTGCCAACAAGTGCCCCATTGCAGTCCCAGAAACAGACTAGTTCCAACAAGTGCCCCATTGCAGTCCCAGAAACAGACTAGTACCAACAAGTGCAGTCCCCACTAGTGCCCCATTGCACAAGTGCCCCATTGCAGTCCCAGACTAGTTCCAACAAGTGCCCCATTGCAGTCCCAGAAACAGACTAGTTCCAACAAGTGCCCCATTGCAGTCCCAGAAACAGACTAGTGCCAACAAGTGCCCCATTGCAGTCCCAGAAACAGACTAGTGCCAACAAGTGCCCCATTGCAGTCCCAGAAACAGACTAGTACCAACAAGTGCCCCATTGCAGTCCCAGAAACAGACTAGTACCAACAAGTGCCCCAAGTCCCAGAAAAGTGCCCCATTGCAGTCCCAGAAACAGACTAGTGCCAACAAGTGCCCCATTGCAGTCCCAGAAACAGACTAGTGCCAACAAGTGCCCCATTGCAGTCCCAGAAACAGACTAGTACCAACAAGTGCCCCATTGCAGTCCCAGAAACAGACTAAACAGATTGCAGTCCCAGAAACAGACTAGTGCCAACAGTGCCCCATTGCAGTCCCAGAAACAGACTAGTGCCAACAAGTGCCCCATTGCAGTCCCAGAAACAGACTAGTACCAACAAGTGCCCCATTGCAGTCCCAGAAACAGACTAGTACCAACAAGTGCCCCATTGCAGTCCCAGAAACAGACTAGTACCAACAAGTGCCCCATTGCAGTCCCAGAAACAGACTAGTTCCAACAAGTGCCCCATTGCAGTCCCAGAAACAGGATGTCAATGACTGTGAAACAGACTCTCCACAGTCATTGCAGTCCCAGAAACAGATTTGCCCCATTGCAGTCCCAGAAACAGAGCTACGTGTGTGTGTGTGTGTGTGTGTGTGTGTGTGTGTGTGTGTGTGTGTGTGTGTGTGTGTGTGTGTGTGTGTGTGTGTGTGTGTGTGTGTGTGTGTGTGTGTGTGTGTAAGAGAGAGAGGTTAATAAAAGTCCTTCACTTGATAAATCCTTGACCTTGTTAGTGACAGCAGGTGAGAACTCACTGGGAACAGCGAGTTAACATTGTGTGTGTCAGTCATAGCTGTGTAACTTAATCCTATACCTGTAGAGCGATGGAGAAACAAATCTACAACGATAGCATTGGCAACTCTGATTAAATCATGAACTGATGATGGAAGGGAATGGCATTCAGTACAAATATGATCTGTTAAGCACAGGTTGAACCTCTCACAAATGGCTACAGTCATACATGTTAAGCACAGGTTGAACTTCTCTCTAAAGGCTTCAGTCATATGTATTAAGCACAGGTTAAACTTCTCACTAAAGGCTTCAGTCATACATGGCACGTCACTACTTCACAGGAGAGGCAATTGAATGTACGTTTCATAGCATTCACATGTGAGGTCATGTGCTAAACAGAGTGAGTGAGGTAGTGTAGCAAACAACCAAAGGTTTCAAGACTAAAAATGGTTAAAAAAATAAAAAGTCAAAAAATATAATAATAATAATACATTTGAATTTATTTTTAATTTTTAAATACAATTAAAAATGAAAGATAAAGTCAGATAAAACCACTTATTTTTCTTAATCTATTTATTTTCCTTGGTGCATATATATATGGTTTTATTTTTCTTAATCTATTTATTTTCCTTGGTGCATATATATGGTTATATTTGACTTTATCTTTCATTTTAATTGTATTATTTTTTTATTTTTTTCAAATGTATTATTATTATATTTTTGGACTTTTTTTTAAGCCTGTCACATCTATGAATGTGGAAGGTGTTTTGTTGGTTGATTGAAAAACAAGAAAACTTAATGAAACTTTAAATTGAAAAAAAAATAGGCAAACAAATGCCTTTTGGAACATTTTTTTTTACGTTTATTTAACCAGGCAAGTCAGTTAAGAACAAATTCTTATTTTCAATGACGGCCTGGGAACATTGGGTTAGCTGCCTGTTCAGTGGCAGAACGACAGATTTGTACCTTGTCAGCTCAGGGCTTTGAACTCGCAACCTTCCGGTTACTAGTCCAACGCTCTAACCACTAGGCTACCCTGCCGCCCATGTGAAATTTCATGTGCCTCAATGACAAACTTGTATGCTGTATGTAAATCCGAATAAAATTTTTTAAATATGAGCCTTGTTTGTTTAGCCACAGAAAAAGACAGGATCCTTCCCCCTGCAATAATAAGGTTGATATGATGGATGGGCTGGACATACCAAGAGATGAGTTTGGATTGGTCTGCCATGTAGCCTGTCTATTATGTGAGCTGCTCAGTATGTGTAGATAATTGTTGCTACGGTGGCTTTTTAAAAGATATCATGGAGAACTGTGAACGTGTTGTTAATGCTCTCAATAACATTGCTGCCCTGAATTTAACAGGCGCTATTGGCAAAGGTCAGTGGGAAAAAATTGTGATGGACTACTTTCTGGAGGACGATTGTGCCATGCTGACTCTCTCTGAATCTGACACAGTCTGAAAACATTTTAATTGAACCAGACACTGTAGTCTTCTGATGAAAGCGATGGGGATCAACAGTGTCACGGAATTAGTTGACAGAGTCTTGAAATCAGTGTAATGCCCGATGGAAGCAGAGTACGACGACAAACGCAGAGGGAGCTGAAAAGAGGACTCAGAAGGCTGTTGTATAAAACACCTGTATCCGGCTAACATCTTCAGACTAAGGGCATCCATGACAGAGAGGGAGAAGCGTTCATCCATGTATATGAACGAGTAAGAGTCTGACAATTTCAGATATAATATGTTTCTAATTTTGTCAGAAACTCATGTTTTTTTTCAAGTTTAACCATACTGTTAGCTAGTTAGCCAATGATAGCTGGCTGGCTCGCTAGCTAACGTTCTGTGTATGATCTGTGTAGTGATATTATTCATATGTCAGGAATCCATTTGCATTCGTAGTTATATCCTAATGCTAGCTAGCTAGCTAACATTTAACCTATTTGGTTAGCTTTAGCTCCCTGCAGATTCATGCATGGTGGCTAGCTATGACAATCAGTTTGTATTGCTGGTAGTATGGTTTGGGATTATGGTTCATTGTTTAAATAGCTAGCTAGCTGGCTACTGGACATGTCTAAACAAAAGAGTCCACTATGCAAGTAACCATTTCACTGTAACATGTACAGCTTCTGTATTCTGTGAATGTGAAAAAGAATCTTAGATTTTATTTGATATGGTGTGTGTTTACAAGAGGCGGTAATGTGAACAACAACATGGCCTGCACCAAAGTCAGATTAGAGACGGTAATGTGAACAACAACATGGCCTGCACCAAAGTCAGATTTGAGACGGTAATGTGAACAACAACATGGCCTGCACCAAAGTCAGATTAGAGACGGTAATGTGAACAACAACATGGCCTGCACCAAAGTCAGATTAGAGACGGTAATGTGAACAACAACATGGCCTGCACCAAAGTCAGATTAGAGACGGTAATGTGAACAACAACATGGCCTGCACCAAAGTCAGATTAGAGACGGTAATGTGAACAACAACATGGCCTGCACCAAAGTCAGATTAGAGATGGTAATGTGAACAACAACATGGCCTGCACCAAAGTCTGATTAGAGACGGTAATGTGAACAACAACATGGCCTGCACCAAAGTCAGATTAGGATATAGGCCAAGGACTAGATGAAATGTATTTTTTTCTACTACTTTTTGCTATTCATTTAACTACTTTTAGCCTTGAAACCTTTGGTTGTTTGCTACACTACCTCACTCACTCTGTTAGCACATGACCTCACATGTGAACGCTTAAAGAGATGGGTGGGGCTAAGGTTTAAGAGGGTGGGAGCAATGCTGAATGGGTGTAGACAAAGAGGTGCTCTGCAGTAGGTGTACTAAAACATTCAAGATCACATATTACAACGATGTTGTGATTAAACTCAAATATACTAATTGATTAAAAAAATATAATTATTTGTGATTTTTTTTTGTAAAACGGTATAAACTTTGTTGATGATATCATTAATAGGACTGGTGGAGTTACCTAGAAGGAGAGTGATGGAGTGCTGCATCAGATGACCTGGACTCCACAATTACCTGACCTCAATCCAATTGAGATGAGTTTGGGATGAGTTGGACAACAGAGTGCAGAAAAAGTATATGTGGGAACTCTTCAAGACTGCTGGTAAAGTATTCCTCATGGAGCTGGTAGACACAACACACAACAAGGCCTGACTGGGGATTAGGGAGCATAGGTAGTCATCCAACTAGGCTTGACTGAGGCCTAGGGAGCGACCCTGTATGGGGATCCTAAGCCTAAGAATTACTGATCAACACACACACACACACACACACACACACACACACACACACACACACACACACACACACACACACACACACACACACACACACACACACACACACACACACACACACACACAGCCAGTTAAGAACACATCCTTATTTAAAAAGGACCGCCTACCCCGGCCAAATCCTAACTCGGTCGATGCTGGGCCACTTGTTCGTCGCCCGATGGGACTACCAATCACGGCCGGGTGTGATACAGACTGGAATCGAACTAGGGTCTGTATGTGGCGGCTGTAGACCAGTGTGCCAGTCAACTGAAACTAACTCTTCCAGTACACTGTAGGACACATCTAAAGAGATGTAAATAACACAGAAGTCATCTAAAAGTCCAAAAGAAGTAGAGTAAAGATTCTGAAGAAGTAGTGTAAAGATTCGAAAGAAGTAGTGTAAAGATTCTTAAGAAGTAGAGTAAAGATTCTGAAGAAGTAGTGTAAAGATTCGAAAGAAGTAGTCTAAAGATTCTAAAGAAGTGGTGTAAAGATTCTAAAGAAGTAGTCTAAAGATTCTAAAGAAGTAGTGTAAAGATTCTAAAGAAGTAGTGTAAAGATTCTGAAGAAGTAGTGTAAAGATTCTAAATAAGTAGTGTAAAGATTCTAAAGAAGAAGTGTAAAGATTCTAAAGAAGCAGTGTAAAGATTCTAAAGAAGTAGTGTAAAGATTCTAAAGAAGTAGTCTAAAGCTGGTTTTGTCCAACAAAGTGGAGACATTCAACTGATGGACATAAACTGTGCTTTAAATTGGGGAAGGTTCACCACCAAAGTACCAATCAATGACTTTGAGAGGTAATAATAATTCTAATAGCACACAGTGAGCAGCCACTCAGTAGTCTCCAGGTAGAGTTGGACATGACGCTGTGCATTCCTAAGCACCTTTCTTTGACAAGGAACTCCAGTTAAAAGTCCCCCTTCCATCCCTCTGAACTGCCCCAGAGGACCACTTAATGAGGAATCCTGGATCTTGTTTTGGATTGATAATCAGGCTTTGGGTTTGTTGAGGGGTCGGGGTGACTTTGTTCTCTCTGATAACGAGCTCTTTTTATTTTATTTTTTCTATTTTACCCTTTTTTTTGTTCATTAATATATATATTTTAATTCCCAAGGATCATGCATCGGATAGTTTATTCTGGGATGCTGCAAAATGTGCACTGAGATATCGCAGTACTTTTGATTGTGTGTTGGGCCACTGGAGGAAATGCATTGCAGTGTTATGCTTAGTAGACTAGATTCTAGTTCTGGAAGCTACTTGCAACATAAGGACCATTTTAAAATATTACTGAGAAATTGCTTTGGGTTTGGGGGTGACATTGTTTTAAATAATAGGGGGGTGATTTTTCATTCTTTGATAATTCTAAAATAAGGTACATGTAGGGTACATCAGCTCTTCTGGGGCCCAGTGAGTTGCATTGGGGACTTTTCACATTATTCTCCTGCAGTCAGTTACCATTTTTTTATAAATATATATATATATATATATATATATATATATATATATATATATATATATATATATATATATATATATATTCAGAGTATATTGAGCACTTTGCATTCAGTTGCTCCACTTGCGAGTCTTTGAAAGTGTGTATGTGTGGTGAAAACAAATGATGTGTGTCCGTGTATGTGTGCGTAGGTGTATATTACCGCCTGGCTCAAAGTGAGAGATATATAGAGCCAGTAGAGAGACAGAGATGATTCCTCGTTACCTCTCTAACACTCCACAGTTCCCCTATCTCTCTACCTCTCTAGCTCTCCACTGTTCCCCTCGGCTGAGAGAGAAAGGTTACGGATGGCGAGGGTGGGTATTGAAATTCAGGACCACTTCACCTAACCCAGTAGTGGATGTCTGGAGATTAATGAGCTATTTGGGTAGAGTTCAGCTATTTCACATGCACCAGGTCCACATTAGTGATATAATTAATTTTACAACACTGGGGTGTTGCCAACCTGTCGAGGCACAGTGCATGCAGCATGCGGCTACGATAAGCATTCTCTAATTAAACAGGTACAAAAAAAATAAGATTGGCCACCTTTTGACATTCAAAAAGCTTTGGGAGACAAAACAAGCTTTCGCAACGCCGGCCAACCTCTCTCCCAACCCCGCTCCCAACCCCGCAGGGAGAGATGTTGTTGTTTGAATGGGTGATGAGGCAGAAGGCAAGGGGAATCGGGGGGGATTTTGAGGAGGGCTGTGAGTGTTGCTAACATGCTGGTGGGGGATTGTTTGACAGGACAGGGCATCAACCCTCCCTCAGGTAGATCTTTCAGGTACATCATCAACCCTGTTCACAACTTTACTGGTCACACTGCATTACAGTGGGCGTATGCTAATTTGTCCAAAAAACATTAAACATAGAGAGTGCTTTTTATTTTTTTTATTTCTACGTGTAAAAAAAAAAAAAAAAAAAAAAAAAGTTGTTGGGATGCATTTCCATTTTTTTCTTTAACTATGTGATTTCAAAAGCCACTGCATTATTAATATGGAATAGAGGATATCAGTGGTTTCCAATGGTTAAAGCATCTCTTGAGGGAAGAGGACATGAACTCTGCTGTAAGGTAACCAAGGCTGCCAGGTCAGAACGCCTGCCAGCTGAAACAGTTTTCCATTTATAGAGTTATATGGCCTTATGGGTATTAACATGCCATTATGGCTGAATATGAATATTTATTTTCCTTTTGACACTAATATATGAAATGCTAATACAACATGCACGCAGGCACGCACACACACACACACACACACACATACACATACACACACACACACACACACACACAAACAATTGCTATCCAGTAGGTCATATCTTGAAATTCACCATATCATCTCTCCTCCTCTCACCTCTATCCTCCTCTATCCTCCTCTATCCTCCTCCTCTCTCTCCTCCTCTCTCTCCTCCTCCTCTCTCCTCTATCCTCCTCTATCCTCCTCCTCTCTCATCTATCCTCCTCTATCCTCCTCTCCTCCGCTGTCTCCTCTTTCCTCTCTCCTCCTCTTTCCTCTCTCCTTCTCCTCTCTCCTCTATCCTCCTCTCTCCTCCTCTCTCCCCTTCTCTCTCCTCCTCCTCTCTCCTCTATCCTCCTCTCTCCTCCTCCCCTCCTCCTCTTTCCTCTCTCCTCCTCTATCCTCCTTCTCTCTCCTCCTCTCTCTCTTCCTTTATCTCCCCCTCTCTCTCCCCCTCTCTTTCCTCCTCTCTTTCCTCCTCTCTTTCCTCCTCTCTGCTGCTATATCTATTACACATGTATGAAGGTCATTGTGCCATTGCTTAGACCCAACTGACTCTATCACTCCACAATACAAGTCAAACAGAGAGATGGATATATGCAGAGTGTTACAGAGGACAGGGAGACATCCAATAAGTGGCCATAATGTGAAAGGTTGAAATATTTACGAACACACTGGAGTTTGCTGTAATACAATTTCATGGATTAATGCAACATCTTACGCCAAGGAGTAATGGGTAGTGGAAATGTAATATTTTTTGTAAACACTAGAATTCAATATAGAATGCAAGGCTGCTACTTTGCTGTTGTTGTGTGTCTAGGTTGGCATGGGGAAATAGATACTTTAAGTGGCATTGTCCAACTCCAACTTGGATTACCTCAGAAAAACAGCTTTGATACGTTTGTTCTTGTCGAACAACACATTTGACGTGTATAAGCTAATACTAATGCCAATGCTAATGCTAATGCTAGTTATAGAGTGATAGACAGAAATGTACATCTATCTGCATCACAAGAGATGTGAGTCAAAGCAGAGCCAAATGTAAAATAAAATCAGTATGGTCCGCGTTAACTCATCATGGCAGCTGAACTCTAAAGTGTACATTTATTTTTACAGCTCAGCAAACAAGCATTGCGCCCTCAAGTGGCGAAAGCCGTTTAGCCCATTGAGAAGTTCCAGTCCCTTAGGCCGCACTCTCTCACCTCTTTCCCCAGCCCAGCCTCTCTTTCTGGATGACAACGCAGACGAAATGGCCAGAAGTAATGAGATACAACAAGCATTGCCGTCCGTGCCAACACCTTGAGGCACCGCACCGTTGAAAGCTCTTTTCCTGCATGACAGATGGATATTGTCTTTGGACTGATTAATGTGCCCAGCCACTCTACACCAGCCACTATTAAAGGGAACAAGTGGTGCCAGGATTCTAGATTTATTCTGTCTATAGAACAGGTGATGTACATGTTCCACACCCTTGCTAACCTTTAATACACAGCAATGGGATAACCCTCCTGAGCGTGAAGGGGGTCGGGTGTGCTGATCAGTACTGTGGACACAGTAATAATATATGAAAGCTGGGTTCAAGTTGTATGAGTTTTCATTCAAATTCTTGGAGCGTTTGATTGAGCCTGCATGGAGTGCCAGATGGGCGGGGTTTGCACTTTTGGGACTACTACATTGGGTCCATTGTGTCAGGCGAGCTCAACGTACTTGAGAGGAATCAAATAATATTTGAACCCAGGTCTGAATGATACCTCTTCGAATAGATTGTTTCTGGGATATGTTTGTCAATGGTACGCTATATAGACCCTTGTTGTATGCATGTCCAAAAATATGTGGACAACCCTTCACATTTGTGGATTTGGCTATTCCAGCCAAACCCCTTTTACTGTCTGGTGTATAAATTCGAGCACACAGCCATGCAATCTCTATAGACAAACATTGGCAGTAGAATTTTCTGAATTACTGAAGAGCTCAGTGACTTTCAATGTGGCACCGTCATAGAATGCCACCTTTCCAACAAGTCAGTTTGTCAAATTTCTGCCCTGTTAGAGCTGTTATTGTGAAGTGGAAAACATCTAGGAGCAACAACGGCTCAGCCGTGAACTGGTAGACCACACAAGCTCACAGAACGGGACAGGCCAGTGTCCTAGGTTGCAACACTCACTACCATATTCCAATCTGCCTCTCGAAGCAACGTCAGCAAAATAACTGTTCAACGGGAGACTCATGAAATGAGTTTCCATGGCCGAGCAGCCGCACACAAGCCTGAGATCGCCATGAGCAATGTCAAGTATCGGCTGGAGTGGTGTAAATCTCACCATCATTTTGGAGCAGTGGAAACACATTCTCTGGAGTGATGAATCACGCTTCACCATCTGGCAGTTTGACTGACAGATCTGGGTTTGGCGGATGCCAGGAGAACTCTACCTGCCTGAATGCATAGTGCCAACTGTAAAGTTTGGAGGATGAGGAATAATGGTCTGGGGCTGTTTTTCATGGTTCGGGTTAGTCCCCTTAGTTCCAGTTAAGGGAAATCTTAACGTCACAGCATACAATGACATTCCAGAAGATTCTGTGTTTCCAACTTTGTGGCAACAATTTGGGGAAGGCCCTTTCCTGTTTCAGCATGACAATGACCCATGCTCAAAGCGAGGTCCACACAGAAATGGTTTGTCGAGATTGGTGTGGAAGAACTTGACTGGCCTGACCTCAACCCCATCGAACACCTTTGGGAGGGATTGGAAAGCCAACTGCGAATCAGGCCTAAATGCCAAACATCAGTGTCCGACCTCACTAATGCTCTTGTGACTGAATAGAAGCAAGTCCCTGCAGCAATGTTCCAACTTCTAGTGGAAAGCCTTCCTAGAAGAGTGGTGGCTGTTATAGCAACAAGGGGGGGGGGGGACAACTCCATATTAACGCCCATGATTTTGGAATGAGATGTTCGACGACCACATACTTTTGGCCTTAAGAGTTATAAGAGTTGTCGTTGCTCACATATTATTGCATTCGAAAGATAATTTACAGCATAGACAAATGTCATTTTCCACTAAACAGATGTCTGGCATGCCCCAATGCACTAGTATGTGTTCAACACTGTTTGTCAGAGGCAACCTCCTCTATTGTTCATGCCATATATATATATATGCAATATGCTACCTTTCTCCTGAGCGGGACAAACTAGCTCTACTCCATCACGTCCACAGTGACCTGTAGAACCAACCAGAAGGGGCTTAATAGCCCTCGAACCCGAGTGACAGTGAGTACGATCTGGGGTGGGCTCTCCGTCTACCCGGACTCCCTACAGACCCATGGCTGGACATAGTGTATTATTCTAGACATCTGATAAACCTCCTTTTCCCCCCTGCACAGAGACCACCACATGTCGTATGTCATCTGTAACGCTGTAAAGCCACCAGCTGCGAACAAGCCACCATTGTCCCTCTCTGGCCATCGTGCCAGCCGCCATGGCCCTCTATAGGGAAAACACTGGCATTCCATTAGAAAGCTATTACAAAAATCCACCAACACATTCTTCACTCTCTTTTTTTTTACCTCTTTCCTTAAAGAATGTGTAGTAGGTTAAAAGTATATTGAATGATAATGAACTTACATTCATCAATCTGACTCCATTATTATATGAATAAATGCTATCGACCCATAGGCGTGTCCGACCCTCGCACCAGCACTCAGAATACTATAAATTACACGTGTTCAACATAACTGTTAAGGAATTGTTAAGAGGCTGGGAAACAAAGAGCTAATATCTTGCGATCGATGTCCTAGTGTTAAATTATAGAGTTAACCTTCGCTCAGAGCTGCACAGTTAGAGGCTAAGAATATATGCGATGTGTAGTGTGAGTAACATTTACCACTACATGATGAAGGTATAAGTCAATCAAAGAATGACTCTGTAAAACGAGGAATGCATTTACTCAATTCAACTAATAGGATTTATTAGTCTCTCAATAAGTCACACTCAAACAATTACGGTGTACATGAAATAAATTAGACTTAACATGATTTACTGAACATGGTTTCTTAACATGGTTTCTTAACATGGTTACTTGACATGGTTTCCCGTTATCTTCAGTTTAGAGTAAATCTCTAAAAGAAATAAACTAAATCTGTTTGATACACAGGAGCTTTGTAACAACTATGAGTGAATTCACTGCCCCCATTTAAACCAAATTCAAGCGGGGACTCACTCCCCAACCTGAATTAATATTTCTTTGCACTTCGCTACTGAAAACAAAAGACATCAACAACACATCCAGATTCTAATCTAATCAACTCAATTTGAATGTTATGACCGGACAACAGGAAGGTGCCTGATAACAAGTCAACACAACATACCATTTCAATCCAGCCACATTAAAAAAACATTGAGCAGAAAACATACAATTCAATACGACATCGAACATTCACAGAACTTTTATGAACTCTTACATCAAACCAAACATTAATTCACACAGTGACGCCCATTTAGTCCAGTCAAGTTTTCATGTCCTTCACACCTGTGCTCACAGGGTTCTGTGGGAACGTCCCATCCTGGAGATTGTCATGGCAAAAGGTTTAGCTCTCCTCCTTGAGATGCAATATACAGCTATCCATCCGGACCATATAGAGGTACATACATCCATCCAGACCATATAGAGGTACATACATCCATCCAGACCATATAGAGGTACATACATCAATCCAGACCATATAGAGGTACATACATCCATGCAGACCATATAGAGGTACATCCATCCATCCAGACCATATAGAGGTACATACATCCATCCAGACCATATAGAGGTACATACATCCATCCAGACCATATAGAGGTACATACATCCATCCAGACCATATAGAGGTACATACATCCAACCGGACCATATAGAGGTACATACATCCAACCGGACCATATAGAGGTACATACATCCATCCAGACCATATAGAGGTACATACATCCATCCAGACCATATAGAGGTACATACATCCAACCTGACCATATAGAGGTACATACATCCATCCAGACCATATAGAGGTACATACATCCATCCAGACCATATAGAGGTACATACATCCATCCAGACCATATAGAGGTACATACATCCAACCGGACCATATAGAGGTACATACATCCATTCGGACCATATAGAGGCACATACATCCATCCAGACCATATAGAGGTACATACATCCATCCAGACCATATAGAGGTACATACATCCATCCAGACCATATAGAGGTACATACATCCATCCAGACCATATAGAGGTGCGTACATCCATCCGGACCATATAGAGGTACATACATCCAACCGGACCATATAGAGGTACATACATCCATCCAGACCATATAGAGGTACATACATCCAACCGGACCATATCCAGGCACATACATCCAACCGGACCATATAGAGGTACATACATCCAACCGGACCATATAGAGGTACATACATCCATCCAGACCATATAGAGGTACATACAACCATCCAGACCATATAGAGGTACATACATCCATCCAGACCATATAGAGGTACATACATCCATCCAGACCATATAGAGGTACATACATCCATCCAGACCATATAGAGGTACATACATCCAACCGGACCATATAGGGGTACATACATCCAACCGGACCATATCCAGGCACATACATCCAACCGGACCATATAGAGGTACATACATCCAACCAGACCATATAGAGGTACATACATCCATCCGGACCATATAGAGGTACATACATCCAACCGGACCATATAGGGGTACATACATCCAACCGGACCATATAGAGGTACATACATCCAACCGGACCATATAGAGGTACATACATCCAACCGGACCATATAGAGGTACATACATCCAACCGGACCATATCCAGGCACATACATCCAACCGCACCATATAGAGGTACATACATCCATCCGGACCATTGCCATGTTGAATGAACACACCAGGCTGGGGTCAGCAAGTCACCAGCATCTTCGTCACTGGCTGTAAAGGATCTCGTCTTCCTCTTCTGAGGAGGAGTATCGAGAAGGATCGGAGGACCAATGCGCAGCACGGTAAGTGTCCATAATGTTTAATCAAAACACAACAGAACCCTGGAACAAAACAATACACGTGGATAAACGAAACAGTCCCGTGTGGCAACAAGCACTGACACGGAAGACAAACACCCACAACTCAAAAGTGAAACCAGGCTACTGTCACGCCTTGGTCTTAGTATTTTGTGTTTTAGTTAATTAGTTGGTCAGGCCAGGGTGTGACACGGGTTTATTGTTTGTTGTATTTCTTAGTGGGGTTTTTTAGTTATTGGGATTGTGGCTGATTAGGGGTGTGTGTGTGTGTTGCATAGGTTTGGCTGCCTGAGGCGGTTCTCAATCAGAGTCAGGTGATTCTCGTTGTCTCTGATTGGGAACCGTATTTAGGTAGCCTGGGTTTCACTCTGTATTTCGTGGGTGATTGTTCCTGTCTCTGTGTTAGTGTTCACCAGACAGGCTGTATAGGTTTTTTCACGTTCCGTTTGTTGTTTTTTGTATTTATAAGTTATTTTGTGTATCGTCATTTGTTCCATTAAAGAACAAGAGTGACCAACACGCTGCATTTCGGTCCGACTCTCTTTCGACAAACGAAGAACGTCGTTACAGCTACCTAAGTATTATTCTCAATCAGGAACAACAATTGACAGCTGCCTCTGATTGAGAACCATACTAGGCCAAACACAGAAATCCCAAATTATAGAAAAAGGAACATAGACAAACCCATCCAACTCACGCCCTGACCATACTGAAACAAAGACATAACAAAGGAACGAAGGTCAGAATGTGACACCTTCAATGAACACACCAGGCTGGCATCAGCTAGTCACCAGCATCTTCGTCACTGGCCTTCATCATTGCTCACATTTGTTCACTCTATTTTTTCCGACTGTTTCCCCTTTTTGAGATTATTGGTGGGTAAAGATGAAAAATAGTGCTTCTGCACAGTGACATATTAATCAGTTTGCCAAGGTTTCATTTCTCCGGACAAAGCTAGCTACATTGGTGGGCCTACGACTGGCAGACGCACAGGCTATTGTCCAGGGAAAAGTCATGAGTGACCTTTTTAATACCCTTCCCTGTTGACAAGTGCTATTTGTCCCCTCCTGACAGGTGTAATATGTCCCCTATTAAATGACAATATATAATAAAATTATAAAAGGAGGGAGACAGCAAGTCTCTTCATAATCCAACACGGTGCATCAGGAGAGTCAGACAACGTTGAATTGATTTTGTCTACTTGACACTTTGACTCTGTGCTCTCTTTCCCATTTAGATTCGCTGTTTTCAATTTAGTGTGCAAACCCAAACCAGAATTCAGTTGTCAAAAACAAAAAAAAACGTTTCACCTCGATCCGTCACCATCCCCGTGACAGGCATTCACTGAGGAAGAAGGAAGACAAGCTCTCTGACAAGGGAAGGGAGGGATGAGTGGGGAGAGGGAGGAATAGAGGGGGGGGGCACAGGAGAGGGAGGAAAAGAGGGGGGGAACTGGAGAGGTAGTTCAGTGAATTAGATCTTCATTTTCAACCCTTTGACATGTGTCACTGTGGCGCCCGCTGTGGTTGCATAACTACAGCCCACCCCCCCACCCCCCTCCGATTGCACTGTCACTGTCAGACGTCCAGATATGGGGGGGGGGCAGCGTGCGGAGAACCAAGGGAAAGGGCAGTGTCACATGGAGCGGTCACAAGGCGTTATCTAGCTCTGTGTGCCAGGGGTAATGACAGCGAGGAGAGGAGAGTGTACATTATCTCTCTCAGGGTGAATTCGCATCTATAGACCACTGGGCTCACCACCTACATGGGGAAGCTACTGTCTCCTTCTGTGAAATAGACAGCATGTTGGACTCATGAAATGCCAATACTATTTCTGTGGAAACAACATCGGTTTGAATTACATTTTGGGAGCAGAATTCAGGGCTTGAAGAGGACTGAAGCATTTTCATAGAACATGTGTGTGCAGTACTTGTGTGTTCATTTTAGGGTAAAACAATTGATTTTAAAAGACGATGGCCAAAGCTCAAGTAAATATTGAATCTAAGTGTAAAGCTACTTAAGGTCACGTTAAAAGAGAATTTTCTATATTTTCTCTGTGTCATTTTCAGGATTAGGATCATATTCTGCGTTGAGGCCGTTAATATAATTTAATATTTAACTACTATCTCTTTAAATAATAGATTCATAAATGGTATGTGAATTCCATCATTTGAAAGGATTTGCATTTATATTAATGTATTTTAAAACTAATAAATTTAAATTATTTTTCCCATTTAATTATGTAGCTGGTTTTGTATCTTTTAGTTTTATTGAAAAGTATGAGCTGAATAAATGATCACTATAAGATCAGCATGTAGTTGGCGGGCAGCTGTTGTATATCAGACCTTAAAAACTGTGTGGTTCGAGTCCTGAATCCTGATTGGCTGACAGCCGTGGTATATCAGACCGTATACAATAGGTATGACAAAATATTCATTTTTACTTCTCTAATTACGTTGGTAACCAGTTTATAATCACAATAAAGCACCTCAGGGGGTTTGTAATATATGGCCAATATACCACAGCTAAGGGCTGTATCCAGGCACCCTTAGCAGTGGTATATTAGCCATTTACCACACCCCTTCATGCCTTTTTGCTTAATAGTAGTATGTAATCATAAAAGATGTTATCAGCCTCCAATTCTTTCTCAGATCTATTATCTGTGTCTTTCCACTTCAATAACTATCTTGGACACTCTAGATATGCCTTCCTCATTCCATTCTACAGTGATTGGCTTGGACCTAATCTAGATTTCCCTGAACAAATCATCTCTGTGTTTCTTCTCCCATCCAGACCCTCTGGAATCATCCAGGAGTCTCCCTGTAAAGCTGGAAGTGGAGTCGGCCGGCGACCCGACCAGGAGCCGCAGTGTTGATGAGGCATCTCTGCCGTCTTTGACTGTGACTGATGGCTGAGGCTCTGATAGGGTGGGAGCATTAACGCATCGCGGCCCTCCATCGACCTCCAGGAGCACTTAGCCAGCACAGGGGGAGACCCGGCTCATCCCACCCCATGACGGGTGAGACCATTAGGGTGATGCACGACGGCCCGTTCCTCATCTTCCCGTTCTGGGTAATGGATCCACTCCAACCCCCAGGCTCAGAACAGGCCTCCAACCCCCAGGCTCAGAACAGGCCTCCAACCCCCAGGCTCTGAACAGGCCTCCAACCCCCAGGCTCTGAACAGGCCTCCAACCCCCAGGCTCAGAACAGGCCTCCAACCCCCAGGCTCAGAACAGGCCTCCAACCCCCAGGCTCAGAACAGGCCTCCAACCCCCAGGCTCAGAACAGGCCTCCAACCCCCAGGCTCAGAACAGGCCTCCAACCCCCAGGCTCAGAACAGGCCTCCAACCCCTAGGCTCAGAACAGGCCTCCAACCCCCAGGCTCAGAACAGGCCTCCATGGCTGGAGCGGAGGGATGATTGGAGGTGGGGAGGATTGGAGGTGGGAAGAACTGGAGGGTGTTAGGACCCTACAGACTCGACAGGACATGGGATCACATCCTTACCCCAAAAAATCACCAGATGGGTTCACTGTCACAAGTCCCTACTGCAAATCAAATTCATGTTAGATATCAATTTAATAAATACATTTTAATAAACAAAACTTCATGTTCATATGCTTTATAATGAATCCAGAAGTGAATGTGTGTAAAGTTTGAGGACACAGAGATTAAATACTGTGGAGCAAATGCACATAGTCTGATCTCCTAATGATATCCTTTGAGTGCCAAACACATCTAATGAATAACATGTAAATGGATGTTACCATATTAGCTGGCAAAGAAATATCTAAAAGGCTTACAGCAAGGACTTTGGGGTAGTGTAACAGTGCCTTTAATTACAAGATATCCCCCTCTTCTTGTTTAACTGAAACTCACTATCTCTGGGAATTATATTATCAAAGCATAGTTTTATCCCAATGCTACTAATAAAATGGCTGACTATCAGTGCTTCCAACTAACTTTCTCCTTCAGCTACAGTGCACTGCAGCCTATGGCTATCCAGCCCAACATGTCTCTCCTCACTAATAAATTCAATAGAAATACATTGGTGATATTAACTGGTCCAAATTAGAGAGAGAGAAAGAGAGAGAGCGAGACGGAGCGTGTGAGAGAGAGAGGGGAGCGTGTGAGAGAGGAGAGAGTGTGAGAGAGAGGAGAGGGAGAGGGGAGAGAGGGAGAGGGGGGAGAGGGAGAGAGAGTAGAAAGACGGAGAGTGTGAGAGAGAGGGGAGAGTGTGAGAGAGAGGAGAGGGAGAGGGGGGAGAAGGAGAGGGGGGAGAGGGAGGGAGAGGAAAGAGACGGAGAGTGTGAGAGAGAGGAGAGAGTGTGAAAGAGAGGAGAGGGGGAGAGGGAGAGGGGGGAGAGGGAGAGAGACGGAGAGTGTGAGAGAGAGGGGAGAGTGTGAGAGAGAGGAGAGAGTGTGAGAGAGAGGGGAGAGTCTGAGAGAGAGGAGAGAATGTGAGAGAGAGGAGAGAGTGTGAGAGAGAGTGTGAGAGAGAGGAGAGAGGGAGAGAGGGAGAGAGAGACAAAGAGATATGGTATATTGCCTCGGAGCAGGAAGTGTATATGGGTCAGCACAGTGCATCGTCAGAGAGAAAGAGAAAAAATATATATATTGTGTCTAAGGAAAATAAGGAACCTTGTTATCTTGTGCAGAAAATGCACACACACACACACACACACACACACACACACACACACACACACACACACACACACACACACACACACACACACACACACGCACACGCACACGCACACGCACACACACACACACGGCTATTGCTTATACTTTATGTTAGAAAACATTTGTATGCAGACATCCGAATACACACATAGTGCTGAGTGTTAAATAGCCACAGAATAATGATTTGCTTTTAACAGCCCTTTCTGACAACAGAGCATCTGGTGATTGAATTCTACCCACGCATTTAATCCTTAATGCCACAAACATGTGATTAAAATGCCAACATCATTCTCAGCACTGCAACATCGGCAATAAACAAACAGCAACACATAGCGTTGAGACTCACCCTTAACAAGACAACTTGTTAATATAACACTCCACCAACTCACCCTTAAAGACAACTTGCTAATTTAACACTCCACCAACTCACCCTTAAAGACAGCTTGTTAATTTAACACTCCACCAACTCACCCTTAAAGACAACTTGCTAATTTAACACTCTACCAACTCACCCTTAAAGACAACTTGCTAATTTAACACTCCACCAACTCACCCTTAAAGACAGCTTGTTAATTTAACACTCCACCAACTCACCCTTAAAGACAGCTTGTTAATTTAACACTCCCCCAACCAGGGGCGGACTGGGACATGAATTCGACCGTTGCATTTTATCCACACCTTACCACTTATTTTTGCCTTTGGAGTACAAACATTATGTAATAAAATTGGGAACATGGTTTTACTTAAATAAATGCTTAATTCTGTGTATTTGATGATAATGATCCAACGGATATCCTTCTACTAAGCTTTCACCAAAAAAACGTCTACTCAACGTTTGTATGACATTTTTACTGTAAACTTTTCCTTACAGAAAAATATGATAGACAAATAAATAGTGTCATCAACAAAGTGCAAAGGCATACAAATAATGCATTGATGAATCCATCTATCTATATACATAATCCATCTATATACATGTCTCTTTGTTCCATTCACCATTCATGAACTATTATTATCTATTATTACTATTACTACTATTATCAAATTGTTTCAAATCAAAACGCAAAAAGAGTGGTAGAGTTGGTGGGTTAGATTGTGATTGACATTATTTTTAGTGCTCAGCGCTATTAGACTTTGCAATCAACCATATTTTCTAAGTTTTCACTGACTAAGTAGCATCTGATAATGTGAGGAAAGTCTCTCTACATCCACTGAGGTAGTGGGGAGGAACCAATGTATCGCCGTAATGTGAACTAAGACTGGCATCCTATCCTGCCTAACTACCCACCAGTCCACTGCACTCACTTCCATAGTGTTTACCTTGTCTTTGCCCATATATCTGTGCCACTCCTCTGCAGACACCCGGCTAAGAGCAGGGTTGGCATGGACATAGTCCTTAATGCGGTTCCTTGCTCCAACCACTTGGGCTGGATCTAGAACAGTTAGTGATGTGAACCAGGAAAGGCAGTGGTGCATCTCCAGTACGGTCTGCATTTTGATGGAGCTTGCTTTCATGGCAGCCTGGAACAACTCAGTGCAGGAGAGCCTGTCTTCCTTCGTTTTATGAGGGTGCCAGTCGTCAGTCCCAGCTGCACTGCCGTACTCAAACTACATTTCCAGGTCCTCCAGCTTGCTGGAGATGTTGTGGGCTTTTGGCGCAGAAGTCTCCTCCTGCTTGCTGGGCGATGTTGTGGGCTGATGGCACAGAGGTCTCTTCCTGCTTGCTGGGCGATGTTGTGGGCTGGCACAGAGGTCTCCTCCTGCTTGCTGGGCAATTTTGTGGGCTGATGGCACAGAGGTCTCCTCCTGCTTGCTGGGCGATGTTGTGGGCTGTTGGCACAGAGATCTCCTCCTGCTTGCTGGAGAAGTTGTGGGCTGTTGGCACAGAGGTCTCCTCCAGCTTGCTGACGATGTTGTGGGCTGTTGGCACAGAGGACTCCTCCAGCTTGCTGGAGATGTTGTGGGCTGTTGGCACAGAGGTCTCCTCCAGCTTGCTGGATATGTTGTGGGCTGTTGGCACAGAGGACTCCTCCAGCTTGCTGGAGATGTTGTGGGCTGTTGGCACAGAGGACTCCTCCAGCTTGCTGGAGATGTTGTGGGCTGTTGGCACAGAAGTCTCCTCCAGCTTGCTGGAGATGTTGTGGGCTGTTGGCACAGAGGTCTCCTCCAGCTTGCTGACGATGTTGTGGGCTGTTGGCACAGCGGTCTCCTCCAGCTTGCTGACAATGTTGTGGGCTGTTGGCACAGCGGTCTCCTCCAGCTTGCTGGAGATGTTGTGGGCTGTTGGCACAGAGGTCTCCTCCAGCTTGCTGGAGATGTTGTGGGCTGTTGGCACAGAAGGCTCCTCCAGCTTTGTCACCTTAGCCGCTATCTCCACACAATGCTCCACAATGAACACTGTCTGGGCCTTCAGCTGGGCCTTGTGTTCCCACCGCAGCTCATATAGGCCTTGGACACACTTGGCCCTTTCTGTTTGTAGTGAAGTCTGTGAGCCTCATCCATGTACTCTGTCAGGTACTCTACAGCACGTATCCAGGAGCCCCACGTGGTCTGCATTGCAAACACAGGAGAATGACCATTATCCAGTATGAATGCGCTCAGCTCCAGATGACACTGGGGAGTCTGACAGAACACCTTCTACACCAGAACACACAGCCTGTTCATGTCCTCAAAACGCCTCTGGAAAAACCTCCATCACCGGGCTCAGGAGATGTGCAAGGCAGGTGACGTGAGTCGCTTACAAAAGCCCACACATTGTTACTCAACCCCATTCTTGTGGAGACAGGAAATTACATCTTGGGGCACAGTGGTAAAGTTTCCTTCATCCAAGAAAGCCTGGTCTCCTACAACAGGTAACTCACCGACTGGCTGGAGTAGAATGGCGAATGCACATATTCCAAATGCATCGGTCGTCTCATCAAGAATGTCTTCATGTCTTTCCCTCTAAAGCATCTTTGATGTCCTGCTCATATTGTGGATAGCATTTCTCTACACCTGCAATAACATCTGCTAAACACGTGTATGTGAGAAATAAAAGTATATTTTGTTTGATTTGATAGTGCTCTGGCAGGTACGTAGTAAGCAGATGGCGTCGGATCCTCCCTGCTTGCAGTGCTTCTTCAGAAATGTGGAGAGCTTGGGCCCCTTTTCAAGAGCTATATCTGCTTTAATTTTCTTGTGCAAGATTAACAAGTCCAAGATGAACTCCTTTCTCTCATTTGTGGAGGTGATCTTTTAACAGACAGAAGGCCAGGGTCTGAGCTCTTGTTTGGAAAGATTTTTTATTTTTTTTAAACAATAATGGTTACATTTAGTAAATGAATAATTCTCAGGTTCAGTTCAATAGCAGGCCTACAGTAGATCTCAAGCTTTTGAAGCTGAGCTCACTCTACCCTTAAGTGACACACGAACACAGCCCATAAACTTGACACAAAGCCCATAAACCTGACTGTACGTCTCACACACATAGATTTTCAAAAAATGACAGTTAACAAAAAATTCATACTAAATACAGTGCATTCGGAAAGTATTCTCATTTTTCCACTGTTTGTTGCTTTACATCGTAATTCTATAATTGATTAAATAAAAATAAAAAATTCTCATCAATGTACACACAATACCCTATAATAACAAGGTGGAAAAAGGTTTTTAATAAAATTGTTGCAATTTTGTTGCAACATACATTTTCAGACCCCTTGCTATGAGAAGACACCATTGATCATCCTTGAAATGTTTCTACAACTTGATTGGAGTCTACCTGTGGTAAATTCAATTGATTGGACATGATTTGGAAAGGCACACACCTGTCTATATATATATATATATACATACTTTATTTTTATGTAACCTTTATTTTACTAGGCAAGTCAGTTAGGAACAAATGATTATCTACAATGACCTACACATGTCACGGAACCCTCCGGAACTGCCAATACGCACACTTGGCTTCCACATCCCCATTGATTAGTGATTGTATCAGTGTGCCCTTTGTTTACCATTACCATTGTCTTGTCAGTTATAGTTCCAATGTCCACTGGTCGGTTGTACCCGTGCTGTGTTGTTTTGTCTTTCGTACCATTTGTATTGTGCAGATGATTACGGGTTTCGACCAGTGTGGTACCATTGTATTGTGCAGATGATTACGTGTTTCGACCCGTGTGGTACCATTGTATTGTGCAGATGATTACGTGTTTCGACCCGTGTGGTGCCATTGTATTGTGCAGATGATTACGTGTTTCGACCCGTGTGGTACCATTTGTATTGTGCAGATGATTACGGGTTTCGTGTGGTACCCAGATGATTGGTACCATTGTATTGATGCAGATGATTACGTGTTTCGTGTGGTACCATTGTATTATGCAGATGATTACGTGTACGTGTGGTATCATTGTATTGTGCAGATGATTACAGATGATTGTTTCGACCCGTGTGGTACATTGTATTATGCAGATGATTTGTATTGTGTATCATTGTAGATGATTACGTGGTACCATTTGTATTGTGCAGATGACCCGTGTGGTACCATTGTATTGTGCAGATGATTACGGGTTTCGACCCGTGTGGTACCATTGTATTGTGCAGATGATTACGTGTTTCGACCCGTGTGGTACCATTTGTATTGTGCAGATGATTACGGGTTTCGACCCGTGTGGTACCATTGTATTGTGCAGATGATTACGGGTTTCAACCCGTGTGGTACCATTGTATTGTGCAGATGATTACGGGTTTCGACCCGTGTGGTACCATTGTATTGTGCAGATGATTACGGGTTTCGACCCGTGTGGTACCATTGTATTGTGCAGATGATTACGGGTTTCGACCCGTGTGGTACCATTGTATTGTGCAGATGATTACGGGCGACCCGTGTGGTACCATTGTATTGTGCAGATGATTACGGGTTTCAATTGTGGTACTTCTCGTCGGTTTGCTTTGGATTTCAACACTGTGTTTTGTATACGTGTTTGTTTTGGGTTTCAACACTGTGTTTTGTATACGTGTTTGTTTTGGGTTTCAACACTGTGTTTTGTATATGTGTTTGTTTTGGGTTTCAACACTGTGTTTTGTATACGTGTTTGTTTTGGGTTTCAACACTGTGTTTTGTATATGTGTTTGTTTTGGGTTTCAACACTGTTTTGTATACGTGTTTGTTTTGGGTTTCAACACTGTTTTGTATACGTGTTTGTTTTGGGTTTCAACACTGTGTTTTGTATACGTGTTTGTTTTGGGTTTCAACACTGTGTTTTGTATACGTGTTTGTTTTGGGTTTCAACACTGTGTTTTGTATATGTGTTTGTTTTGGGTTTCAACACTGTGTTTTGTATACGTGTTTGTTTTGGGTTTCAACACTGTGTTTTGTATACGTGTTTGTTTTGGGTTTCAACACTGTGTTTTGTATACGTGTTTGTTTTGGGTTACAACACTGTGTTTTGTATATGTGTTTGTTTTGGGTTTCAACACTGTGTTTTGTATACGTGTTTGTTTTGGGTTTCAACACTGTGTTTTGTATACGTGTTTGTTTTGGGTTTCAACACTGTGTTTTGTATATGTGTTTGTTTTGGGTTTCAACACTGTGTTTTGTATATGTGTTTGTTTTGGGTTTCAACACTGTGTTTTGTATATGTGTTTGTTTTGGGTTTCAACACTGTGTTTTGTATACGTGTTTGTTTTGGGTTTCAACACTGTGTTTTGTATATGTGTTTGTTTTGGGTTTCAACACTGTTTTGTATACGTGTTTGTTTTGGGTTTCAACACTGTTTTGTATACGTGTTTGTTTTGGGTTTCAACACTGTGTTTTGTATATGTGTTTGTTTTGGGTTTCAACACTGTGTTTTGTATACGTGTTTGTTTTGGGTTTCAACACTGTGTTTTGTATACGTGTTTGTTTTGGGTTTCAACACTGTGTTTTGTATACGTGTTTGTTTTGGGTTACAACACTGTGTTTTGTATATGTGTTTGTTTTGGGTTTCAACACTGTGTTTTGTATACGTGTTTGTTTTGGGTTTCAACACTGTGTTTTGTATATGTGTTTGTTTTGGGTTTCAACACTGTTTTTTATACGTGTTTGTTTTGGGTTTCAACACTGTGTTTTGTATATGTGTTTGTTTTGGGTTTCAACACTGTGTTTTGTATACGTGTTTGTTTTGGGTTTCAACACTGTGTTTTGTATACGTGTTTGTTTTGGGTTTCAACACTGTGTTTTGTATACGTGTTTGTTTACATGGCGCACTGTTATTTGGGTCAATAAAAAAGCCTATTACGCATTCCTGTACCTGTCTCCTGATCCCTTTATACCAAAGTGACTACCACAGCCAAACCAGGACAAAGCTGGGCCAATTGTGCCCGCCCTATGTGACTCCCAATCACAGCCAGTTGTGATACAGCCTGGATTCGAACCAGGGTGTCTGTAGTGACACCTCAGGCACTGAGATGGAGTGCCTTAGACCGCTGAGCCACTCAGTTGCCGCTACATATGTTTCTGCTGTTGACAGTGCATGCTAGAGCAAAAACCAAGATATGAGGTTGAAGGAATTATCCATAGAGCTCCAAGACAGGACTGTACCAGAATGTCTGGTACTTAACATTATCTCAGCTAAAATAGACCTCAGGTGCTCCACTGCAGTTTTAACACCGTATGTAGACTGCTGACAGTCTTTGCAGAAAAGTCCTCCTCCATCCTCGTAGAGTTCAGCTGGAATTTTTTATTGATTTTTATTTTAACCCCTTTTTCTCCCCAATTTCATGCTAACCAATATTTAGTAGTTTCAATCTTGTCTCATCGCAACAACTCCCGTACGGGCTCGGGTGAGACGAAGGTCGAGAGCCTTGCATCCTTCGAAACACAACCCAACCAAGCCGCACTGCTTCTTAATTAACACAGCGCGCATCCAACCCGGAAGCCAGCCGCACCAATGTGTCGGAGGAAACACCGTGCACATGGCGACATGGTCAGCGCGCACTGCGCCCGGCCCGCCACAGGAGTCACCAGTGCGTGATGAGACAAGGATATCACTACCGACCACAACCTCCCGGTTGTGGCCGGCTGCGACAGAGCCTGGGCTCGAACCCAGAGCTTCTGGGTTAACTGGCAACTGCGCCAACAAGGAGGCCCAGCTGGAAACTTTCTGGCTCTGTCCCTGGCTGTTATTCTGGTCGCCAACTATTTACTCCTTGCTTCCTCTGCTGTTATTCTGGGCATGTTTTTGCTTTTCTTCTAAAACTGCTGTTTGCATCCTACACCTCTACACAGGGGAGTGGTTAAACACAGGGGAGTGGTTAAACACAGGGGAGTGGTTAAACACAGGGGAGTGGTTAAACACAGGGAGTGGTTAAACACAGGGGAGTGGTTAAACACAGGGGAGTGGTTAAACACAGGGGAGTGGTTAAACACAGGGGAGTGGTTAAACACAGGGAGTGGTTAAACACAGGGGAGTGGTTAAACACAGAGAGTGGTTAAACACAGGGAGTGGTTAAACACAGGGGAGTGGTTAAACACAGGGAGTGGTTAAACACAGGGGAGTGGTTAAACACAGGGAGTGGTTAAACACAGGGAGTGGTTAAACACAGGGGAGTGGTTAAACACAGGGAGTGGTTAAACACAGGGAGTGGTTAAACACAGGGAGTGGTTAAACACAGGGGAGTGGTTAAACACAGAGAGTGGTTAAACACAGGGGAGTGGTTAAACACAGGGAGTGGTTAAACACAGGGGAGTGGTTAAATACAGGGGAGTGGTTAAACACAGAGGTTAACCATTTTGGTGAGTCAAATAAATCAATCAAAACAGAAGAAAAAATTAAAATTCAACAACAGGTACATTTTTATTAAACTTTTCTATCAGTTGGCAGATTATTTTTAGCTTTAGATTTTTTGTCGGAGTTGTGCAAATTCTGTGCGTATCCATGAGAGACCTATAGGCCTATGCTATTGCAAAGTTGGTTGCAAAATAGTTTCTACTGAGATGAATGTTGACAAATAAGAAGAACGACAGGACAAAGCTAACAAAATATTTTATCTGCAAATGCATTTTATTTAATGTTTCCAATCAGAACGCGTTTTTCTCTTGAGAGGGGAGTGGCTCTTTCGTCACAGCATATATCTTTGTGCGTGTCAATTTCGACCACCCACTTAACAAAACAATAGTCCAGCTCATCTGGCATTTGCCAGAATTGTCAGATGGCCAATCCGCCCCTGCCACCGACACCCTTAAAGACAGGCATGTTAATAAAACACCCCACCTACCCATGTGCTCCTAAAGCACCTCTCCATTTTTAGTTCAACCAGTAATTATTTTATCAGGCATTGTGGTTGAGTGAAAGTTGCCAGTTAACCCTTATTGGTGTCATTCACGTTATTACAATCAGATCGTCTTGTCTGGGAAGGAAAGAGACCACGGCATAACAGAACTCATCATCTTTGCTAATGAAATGAGAGGGGGTATATCGATCAGAGGTAGAGTAGGAGAGAGAGATGGAGAGAGTACAGTCTAGCACACATGTGAGCCAGAAGAGACAGAGAAAGAGACAGAGAGATGGAGGAGGAGGAGGTGGTGGAGGAGGTAGAGGAGGAGGAGGAGGAGGAGGAGAGAGTAAAGTCTAGCATGCAGACATGTTCAGAGTGTATAGACAGACAGAGAGAGAGAGAGAGAGAGAGAGAGAGAGAGAGAAATAACATAGAATGTTGTTCATCTCCTGGGGACAGCAAGGGCAGGCAGACATCCCCCCCTGCAGACGGACACACACATACCGTACCTACACAAGCATCAACAGACACAAGTATTGCCAGACACATAGATAGACACGCCCTACTAGATAGGTCATCAAGACATTGCACAAGGACCTGGTGGGCGTGTGGTTTTTCTATGTTGAAGAGGAACACGCTATCGTACCCTTATCTCTATGGACAGGTCTGGTGTCTGAGAGACAGTAGGGTCGTTTATCACTATCTATTGGGCTGAGAGAGAGAGAGAGAGAGAGAGAGAGAGAGAGAGAGAGAGAGAGAGAGAGATCCTCAACCCAGAGTCTCTCAGAGCGTTCACAGTCAGCCCACTGACACCCCTATCAGACCACAGCAAAATCACAGTCTACTTGATCAGTGCAATACTCAATCATGAGGCATCAAAGCCAAAGGAACTGAGTAACATTAAGAAATGCTATAGATGGAAGGAATGCAGTTTGGAAACCTACCAAAAAGCAATTAGGCAACAACAAATTCAAACCTTTTCAGACAAAACCGAATAAAATGAACAACAATGACAAATGGTTTGATGAAGAATGCAAAAATCTAAGAAAGAAATTGAGAAACCTGTCCAACCAAAAACATAGAGTCCCGGAAAATCTGAGTCTACGCCTTCACAATGGTGAATCACTAAAACAATACAGAAATACACTACGGAAAAAGAAGGAACAGAATGTCAGAAATCAGCTCAATGTGATTGAAGAATCCATAGACTCTAAACACTTCTGGGAAAATTGCAAAACACTAAACAAACAACAGCACAAATTATCTATCCAAAATGGAGATGTATGGGTAAACCACTTCTTCAATCTTTTTGGCTCTATAACAAAGAACAAAGAGCAAAAACATATACATGATCAAATACAAATCTTAGAATCAACTATTAAAGACTACCAGAACCCACTGGATTCTCCAATTACCATGAATGAGCTACAGGACAAAACAGAAAACTCCAACCCAAAAAGGCATGTGGTGTTGATGGTTTTCTCAGTGAAATGATCAAATATACAGACAACAAATTCCAATTGGCTATACTAAAACTCTTTAACATCATCCTTAGCTCTGGCATCTTCCCCAATATTTGGAACCGAGGACTGATCACCCCAATCCACAAAAGAAGAGACAAATTTGACCCCCATAACTACCGTGGGATATGCGTCAACAGTAATCCTCTGCATTATCATCAACAGCAGACTCATACATTTCCTCAGTGAAAACAATGTACTGAGCAAATGTCAAATTGGCTGTTTACCAAATTACCGTACAACAGACCACGTATTCACCCTGCACACCCTAATTGACAAACAAACAAACCAGATCAAAGGAAAACTCTTCTCATGCTTTGTTGATTTAAAAAAAATCCTTTGACTCAATTTGGCCCGAGGGTCTGCAAAACAAAATGATGGAAAGTGGTGTTGGGGGTAAAACATACAACATTATAAAATCTATGTACACAAACAAGAAGTGTGCGGTTAAAATTGGCAAAAACACACACATTTCTTCCTACAGGGTCGTGGGGTGAGACAGGGCTGCAGCTTAAGCTCCACCCTCTTCAACATATATATATCAACGAATTGGCGCGGGCACTAGAAAAGCCTGCAGCACCCAGCCTCACCCTACTAGAATCTGAAGTCAAATGTCTACTGTTTGCTGATGATCTGGTGCTTCTGTCACCAACCAAGGAGGTCCTACAGCAGCACCAAGATATTCTGCAAAGATTCTGCCAGACCTGGGCCCTGACAGTAAATCTCAGTAAGACCAAAATAATGGTGTTCCAAAAAAGGTCCATTTGCCAGGACCACAAATACAAATTCAATTTCGACACCGTTGCCATAGAGCACACAAAAACTATACATACCATCAGCGCCACAGGTAACTTCCACAAAGCTGTGAATGATCTGGGAGACAAGACAAGAAGGGCATTCTTGCCATCAAAAGGAACATAACATTCAACATACCAATTAGGATCTGGCTAAAAAATACTTGAATCGGTTATTGAACCCATTGCCCTTTATGGTTGTGAGGTCTGGGGTCCGCTCACCAACCAAGATTTCACAAAATGGGACAACCACCAAAATTAATTAGGCCGATACCCGCTAATGATCAAAATCCAGAAAAGAGCGGTTAAATTCTACAACCACCTAAAAGGAAGCGATTCCCAAACCTTCCATAACAAAGCCATCACCTACAGAGAGATGAACCTGGAACCCTAAGCAAGCTGGTACTGGGGCTCTGTTCACAAACACAAACTGACCCCACAGAGCCCCAGGACAGCAACACAATTAGACCCAACCAAATCATGAGAAAACAAAAAGATAATTACTTGACACATTGGAAAGAATTAACAAAAAAACAGAGCAAACTAGAATGCTATTTGGCCCTAAACAGGGAGTACACAGTGGCAGAATACCTGACCACTGTGACTGACCCAAACTTAAGGAAAGCTTTGACTATGTACAGACTCAGTGAGCATAGCCTTGCTAAGGCCGGCATAGGCAGACCTGGCTCTCAGGAGAAGACAGGCTGTGTGCACACTGCCCACAAAATGAGGTGGAAACTAAGCTGCAATTCCTAACCTCTTGTCCAATGCATGACCATATTAGAGACACATACTGTATTTCCCTCAGATTATACAGACCCACAAAGAATTCGAAAACAAACCCCGATTTTGATAAAATCCCATATATATTGGGTGAAACACCACAGTGTGCCATCACCGCAGTGGGTATACTCACTTTTGTTGCCAGCGGTTTAGACATTAATGTCTGTGTGTTGAGTTATTTTGAGAGGGACAGCAAATTTACACTGTTCTACAAGCTGTACACTCACTACTTTATATTGTAGCAAAGTGTCATTTCTTCAGTGTTGTCACATGAAAATATATACTCAAATATTTACACAAATGTGAGGAGTGTACTCACTTTTGTGATATACTGTATGTTTCCCCTTGAATTGAATTGCATCGATTGAATTGCATTTGGAGAGAGAGTCACAGAGAGAGAGAGAGCAAGAAATAGAGATTGAATTGCATTTGGAGAGAGAGAGAGAGAGAGAGAGAGAGAGACAAAGAGAGAGAGACAGAGAGAGAGAGAGAGAGAGAGACAGACAGAGAGAGAGAGAGAGAGAGAGAGAGAGAGAGAGAGAGAGAGAGAGAGAGAGAGAGAGAGAGAGAGAGACAAAGAGAGAGAGACAGAGAGAGAGAGAGAGAGAGAGAGAGCATGAGAGAGAGAGAGATAGAATTGCATTGAGAGAGATATATTGTCCGGGTTTCTTTAGGGAGAAAACAGGCACGTCGTAATCTTCTAAAACAGGGAAAGGCAGAGTCAGCCAGATTAGGCAAGTAGAAAGGTAAACCTGAAATAATGTAGTAGTAGTAGAATTCTTAATAATGCAGTTTGTTGGTTGGCCCTGCTGAGAGGAAGAAAATGCTGAGGATGCACTGTGCTGACCCATATACACTACCTGCTCTGAGGCAATATCTCTCTCTCTCTCTCTCTTCATACATCCATCCATCTCTCTCTCTCTGTCTTTCTCCCCACCTCTCTCCCTCTACCTATATCCCTCCCTCTACCTATCTCTCTCTCTCTCTCTCTACATCTCTCTCTCTCTCTCTCTCTCTCTCTCTCTCTCTCTCTCTATCTTATTCTCTCTGCTTATTGTTTAAGAATGCACTTCCCATTCCCTCTATTTCTTTTCCCAGTCTACCTATATCCCTCCCTCTACCTATCTCTCTCTCTCTCTCTCTACCTATCTCTCTCTCTCTCTCTCTACATCTCTCTCTCTCTCTCTCTCTCTCTCTATCTTATTCTCTCTGCTTATTGTTTAAGAATGCACTTCCCATTCCCTCTATTTCTTTTCCCAGTCTTTTCTCACCTGAGCCTCTTTTTTCCATTTTCATTTTCTCCACTTTGACAATAAAACAGGTTTAATCCATTACTTGTATGGTCAGGAAAATGTGTGTCGGCTGGGGTACCATTCCACCTACCCTGGTATAAAATGAATGAATGACTATGCACTTGCCAAGAGATTAGCTGATGATACAGTTGTCAATAGATTTGACAGGGGAAGTGGTTGACAAATGATGTACCACTGATAAAAACAGCACCACGTTTTGATCTGGATAACGGATAATACAGACCAACATTTTGTCGACAGCGCTTGCATGCTGGTTACCTACATGACCAATTTATTTCTCGCCGCTTCAGGAGAGGAAAACACGATAAAACACTGCCTTTCATATCCTATAACTTCCATTCAAAACACTTCCCCTGGGTAATACGAATCCTTCCACTCACCCTCATCATCGTCCAATGACATGCAGGTATGGACGCACCATACTTAAGATGTCATAATGCATTAGGGGTTCCACGGTGGGCCCTATTAGTGCCTGACCAAAACCCAAGAGGACCCGCACCTTGTTGTCGCCAGTGTTACTTTTGGGGTTGGTGATAAAACTTCATATACAGATCAAAACACTTGGCACAGCTAGGCAGAGCTCGTCTGCTCTCCACTGTATCATTAGCTGAGATCAAAGGAGAGCGTTGATTAGCTAACGAAATGCCACAGACTCAGCACAGTGATATCAGTCTTGTTATAATGGGGCGGCAGGGTAGCCTAGTGGTTAGAGTGTTGGACTAGCAACTGGAAGGTTGCAAGTTCAAACCCCCCAAGCTGACAAGGTACAAATCTGTCCTTCTACCCCTGAACCAGGCATTCAACCCACTGTTCCTAGGCTGTCATTGAAAATAACAATTGTTCTTAACTGACTTGCCTAGTTAAATAAAAACAATTTTTTTATGTGAACATGAGTAAAACATACACATATTCACAATTCAAAATGACACATACGACGAAGAACTCAAACATATTGTATAATCAGAGGAACAATAAGCATGACTATGCATAGATGTGGTAGGCAGATGTAATAGTAGCTCCTTCTATGTGAAGAAAATGTGAAATCTATATCCTAACCAAGAACAATAGCATTGGTTTTATGGCCACAGCCGTTCTCTAACTCAGACTGTCTTTGTGGGTCTGTTGGCCTTTTGTTTTTGGTAGAGGAGAAAGGGGGGCAAAGCGTATAATTACAAAGACAGACTTATTTTCTGCTTGACAGGATCCTCACAATTAAAGTTTCTGCTTCAAGAAGAAAAGGGAGATTGAAAACCATGTAACTCCAGCTATAGAGCTAGTAGTGGGATTAAACCTCCAGCTATAGAGCTGGTAGTGGGATTAAACCTCCAGTTTCAGAGCTAGTAGTGGGGTTATACCTCCAGCTATAGAGCTATTAGTGAAATTATACCTCCAGCATATAGAGGTAGTAGTGGGATTAAACCTCCGGCCAGTTTTGGAGCTAGTAGTAGGATTATACCTCCAGACAGTTTTAGAGATAGTAGTGGGATTATACCTCCAGCCAGCTTCAGACCTAGTAGTGGGATTATACCTCCAGCCAGCTTCAGACCTAGTAGTGGGATTATACCTCCAGCTTCAGAGCTAGTAGTGGGATTATACCTTCAGTTTCAGAGCTAGTAGTGGGATTATACCTCCAGTTTTACAGCTAGTAGTGAGATTATACCTACAGCTATAGAGCTAGTAGTGGGAGTATACCTACAGCTATAGAGCTAGTAGTGTGATTATACCTACAGTTATAGAGCTAGTAGTGTGATTATACCTACAGCTATAGAGCTAGTAGTGGGAGTATACCTACAGCTATAGAGCTAGTAGTGGGAGTATACCTACAGCTATAGAGCTAGTAGTGGGATTATACCTCCAGTTTTACAGCTAGTAGTGAGATTATACCTACAGCTATAGAGCTAGTAGTGGGATTATACCTCCAGCTTTACAGCTAGTAGTGAGATTATACCTACAGCTATAGAGCTAGTAGTGTGATTATACCTACAGCTATAGAGCTAGTAGTGTGATTATACCTCCAGCTTTACAGCTAGTAGTGAGATTATACCTACAGCTATAGAGCTAGTAGTGGGATTATACCTCCAGTTTTACAGCTAGTAGTGGGATTATACCTCCAGTTTTAGAGCAAGTAGTAAGATTATACCTCCAGCTTTAGAGCTAGTTTCAGAGCTAGTAGTGGGATTATACCTCCACCTTTACAACTAGTAGTGTGATTATACCTCCAGTTTTAGAGCTAGTTTCAGAGCTAGTAGTGGGATTATACCTCCACCTTTACAACTAGTAGTGTGATTATACCTCCAGCTATAGAGCTAGTAGTGGAATTAAACCTCTAGCCAGTTTTAGAGTTTTAGAACCTCCGGCCAGTTTTGGAGCAGGTAGTGGGATTATACCTCCAGGCAGTTTTAGAGAACGTAGTGGGATTATACCTCCAGCCAGCTTCAGACCTAGTAGTAGGATTATACCTCCAGCTTCAGAGCTAGTATTGGGATTATACCTCCAGCGATACAGCTAGAAGTGGGATTATACCTCCAGTTTAACAGCTAGCAGTGGGATTATATCTCCAGCTATAGAGCTAGTAGTGGGATTATACCTCCAATTTAACAGCAGCAGTGGGATTATACCTCCAGCTATAGAGCTAGTAGTGGAATTAAACCTACAGCCAGTTTTAGAGATAGTAATGGGATTATAACTCCAGCTTTAGAGCTAGTAGTGGGATTATACCTCCACCTTTACAGCTAGTGGTGGGATTATACCTCCAGCTTTACAGCTAGTAGTGGAATTAAACCTCCAGCAAACTTTAGCTCTATTTGTGGGATTATTCCTCCAGCTATAGAGCTAGTAGTGGAATTAAACCTCCAGCCAATTTTAGAGATAGTAATGGGATTATACCTCCAGCTATAGAGCAAGTAGTAAGATTATACCTCCAGCTTTAGAGCTAGTGGTGGGATTATACCTCCAGCTTTACAGCTAGTAGTGGAATTAAACCTCCAGCAAACTTTAGCTCTATTTGTGGGATTATACCTCCAGCTATAGAGCAAGTATTAGGATTATACCTCCAGTTTCAGAGCTAGCAGTGGGATTATACCTCCAGCTTTACAGTTAGTAGTGGCATTATACCTCCAGCTATAGAGCTAGTAGTGGGATTATACCTCCAGCTATAGAGCTAATAGTGGGATTATACCTTCAGCTTTAGAGCTAGTAGTGGGGTTATACCTCTAGCGATACAGCTAGAAGTGGGATTATACCTCCAGTTTAACAGCTAGCAGTGGGATTATACCTCCAGCTATAGAGCTAGTAGTGGGATTATACCTCCAATTTAACAGCAGCAGTGGGATTATACCTCCAGCCAGTTTTAGAGATAGTAATGGGATTATACCTCCAGCTATAGAGCAAGTAGTAAAATTATACCTCCAGCTTTAGAGCTAGTGGTGGGATTATACCTCCAGCTTTACAGCTAGTAGTGGAATTAAACCTCCAGCAAACTTTAGCGCTAGTTGTGGGATTATACCTCCAGCTATAGAGCAAGTATTAGGATTATACCTCCGGCTTCAGAGCTAGTAGTGGGAGTATACCTCCAGCTTTACAGTTAGTAGTGGGATTATACCTCCAGCTATAGAGCTAATAGTGGGATTATACCTTCAGCTTTAGAGCTAGTAGTGGGGTTATACCTCCATCTTTAGAGCTAGTAGTGGGATTTTTCCTCCAGCTATAGAGATAGTAGTGGGATTAAACCTCAATCTTTAAGGCTAGTAGTGGGATTATACTTCGAGCCAGTTTTAGAGCTGGTAGTGGGATTATACCTCCAACTATAGAGCTAGTAGTGGTATTAAATCTCCATCTTTAGAGCTAGTAGTGGTACGATACCTCCACGTTTAGAGCTAGTAGTGGGATTATACCTCCAGTTGTAGAGCTAGTAGTGGGATTATACCTCCATTTTTAGAGCTAGTAGTGGAAATATACCTCCAGCTATAGAGCTAGTAGTGGGATTATACCTTCAGTTTTAGAGCTAGTAGTGGGATTATAATTCCAGGTTTAGAGCTAGTTGTGGGATTATACCTCCTGCCAGTTTTAGAGCTAGTAGTGGGATTATAATACCTGTTTTAGAGCTAGTAGTGGGATTATACCTTCAGTTTTAGAGCTAGTAGTGGGATTACACCTCCAGTTGTAGAGCTAGTAGTGGGATTATACCTCCAGTTGTAGAGATAGTAGTGGAATTATACCTCCAGGTTATTAGTAATACTATACTTCCAGGTTTAGAGCTTGTTTTTACAATGTTTTATTTCTTCACCTATTGTACAGGAGTTTTTATTCCCACAACCTCCAAGAAACTGTTATTTGTATAGTACAACACATTAAAACCTGTTAAGGACTCGGGACAATACTGCCCCCTTTGGATGAATTGCATGCCTATAGTAAACTGAAAAAAATCTGTCCAAAATTGCTAATATATGCATATAATAATAATTATTGGATAGAAAACACTCTAAAGCTTCTAAAACCAAATTATGTCTGTAAGTATAGCAGAACTCACAGGGCAGCCAATCTCCCAAACTAGTTTTGTCATCCAGAAAGTTGGGGCAACTTTAACATCAATGCCCCCACCCTTCCCAACCAGCTATGGATCTGGGAACAGTTTCTATGTCTTCCGCAAGATGTCCTCTATCAGTAGAGCGTTTAATTGTGCAAATCCCGCGAGGTTTGACCCTTTGGCAGGCAAAATAGCGAGTGTTGCGAGAAAATACATGCGCTTTCAGGCGCGCGTTGGGCACAGAGCTCCCTTTGTTCCAACTTGCATGAGAAGAAGTCAGATTGTCCGGTTGAATTGAGAATTGTTTTGTACGTTAATAACATCCTAAAGCTTGATTCTGCACTTAGTTTGACCAGTTTAGTCAACATATAATATGTCATTTTGAAGTTTTGATGCGCAACTGTTCGGAACCAGAAGTAATTTTGGATGCATTTCAGCTGGAACTGTTAGCATATGCTAATACAAAGACACACGACTTGAAACCAAACGATGTATTGGGTAAGTATGACTCCTTCCACGACATTCTGATCGAAGACCATCAAAGGTAAGGGAATATTTATGTTGTTTTATTTATTTTATTTATTATTTTGTGTTTCTGTTGACTCCAACATAGCGGAGAAATATTGCTTATGTCTGAGCGCCGTCTCAGATTATTGAATAGTGAACAATTTCTGTAACGTTAAAAAGAAATGTGACAAAGCGATTGCATTAAGAAGCAGTGTATCTTTCTAACTATATGTAGAACATGTATATTTAGTCAAAGTTTATGATGTGTATTGCTGTTATCTGGCGTTATCTGGCGGAGCTATCTTTCTTGTTTTAGCATTTTCTGAACATGGCGTCAATGTAAACGGAGATTTATGGATATAAATTGCATATTATTGAAAAAAACATAAATGTACTGTGCAACATGTCCTATTACTGTCATCTGATGAAGATTTTCAAAAGGTTAGTGAATTATTTTTCTTTTAATCCTGCGTTTGTGATTGCATCTTTTGTTCGACAAAATGGCTACATATCGTCTGTGTCTTTGTGGTGGTTTGACATACATATGTGCTATGTTTTCGCTGTAAAACATTTTAGAAATCTGACTCGCTGGGTAGATGAACAACGTGTTTATCTTTCATTTGAGCTATTGGACTTGTTAATGTGTGGAGGTTAAATATTTCTACGAATATTTTTGCATTCCATGCGCCACGTTCCAGCTGAATGGAGGAGGTGGCGTTCCCCTCAGGGAACGCCTGATGCATAGAGGTTTTTAAAGAACACCTGCTCTTTCCATGACATACACTGACCAGGTGAATCCAGGTGAAAACTATGATCCCTTGTTGATGTCACTTTTTAAATCCACTTCAATCACGGTAGATGAAGTGGAGGAGACAGGTTTAACGATGGGTTTTTAAGCCTTGATACAATGAGACAATGAGACCCCTTAACCCCTAGACTTAACCTGCATCCCTCAAGGTCCTAGCCAACGGCTTCACCCCTTAAACCTTAGACAAAACCTGCATTCCTCAACGCCCTAGCCAAAAGCTTCACCCCTTAACCCCTAGACATAACCTGCATCGCTCAACACCCTAGCCAACAGCTTCACCCCTTAAAACTTCTTAGGGCTGGGGGCAGTATTGAGAAGCTTGGATGAATAAAGTGCCCAGAGTAAACTGCCTGCTATTCAGTACCAGAAGCTAAGGTATGCATATTATTAGTATATTTGGATGGAAAACACACTCTGAGTATAACAGAACTCATATGGCAGGCAAAAACCAGAGAAAAAATCCAACCAGGAATTGGGAAATCTGAGGTTTGTAGTTTTTCAACTCATTGCCTATTGAATACACAGTGTCTATGGGGTCATATTGCACTTCCTAAGGCTTCCACTAGATGTCAACAGTCTTTAGAACCTTGTTTTATGCTTCTACTGTAAAGAGGGGGCGAATGAGAGGGGAATGAGTCAGAGGTCTGCCAGAGAGGCATGAGCTGCCTACACGCCTTCACGTGAGAGATTGCTTTCCATTGCAATTCTACAGACAAAGGAATTCTCCGGTTGGATCATTATTGAAGATTTATGATAAAAACATCCTAAAGATTGATTCTATACATCGTTTGACATGTTTCTACGAACTGTAACAGAACTTTTTTACTTTTCACCTGCTCGTGCGTCATGAATTTGGATTACTGGGCTAAACGCGTGAAAAAAAGGAGGTATTTGGACATAAATGATGGACATTATCGAACAAAACAAACATTTTTTGTGGAACTTGTATTCCTGGGAGTGCATTCTGATGAAGATCATCAAAGGTAAGTGAATATTTATAATGCTATTTCTGACTTCTGTTGACTACACAACATGGCGGATATCTGTTTGGGTTGTTTTGGTCTTTGATCGCAGTACACAGATTATTGCATGGTGTGCTTTTTCGGTAAAGCTTTTTGAAATCTGACACAGCGGTTGCATTAAGAAGAAGTTTATCTAAAGTTCCATGCATAACAGTTGTATCTTTTATCAATGTTTATTATGAGTATTTCTGTAAATCGATGTGGCTCTCTGCAAAATCACCGGCTTTTTTGAAACTACTGAACATAACCCGCCAATGTATACTGAGATATTTTGATATAAATATGCACTTTATCGAACAAAACATACATGTTTTGTGTAACATGAAGTCCTATGAGTGTCATCTGATGAAGATCATCAAAGTTTAGTGAAACATTTGATCTCTATTTGTGCTTTTTGATACTCCTCTCGTTGGCTGGAAAAATGGCTGTGTTTTTCTGTGACTTGGCTCTGACCTAACATAATCGTTTGGTGTGCTTTCGCTGTAAAGCCTTTTTGAAATCGGACACTGTGGTGGGATTAACAAGAAGTGTATCTTTAAAATGGTGTAAAATACTTGTATGTTTGAGGAATTTTAATTATGACATTTTTGTTGTTTGAATTTGGCACCCAGCACTTTCACTGGCTGTTGTCATATCGATCCCGTTAGCGGGACCTCAGCCCAAAGAGGTTTTTTAACCCCTTTGCCAACAACTTCATCTCTTAACCCCCTTGACAAAAGTAGAGCAGTGAGATGAGGAGAGAGCAGAGGAGAAAGGGAGGAAGGCAAAGGAGGGAGGAGGGATCAGCCTGAGAATTGCTGATGTCTAGCACTGGGAGGCTCATGGGTGGGGGAGAGAGAGAGAGAGAGAGATTGTCTGTGTTTCTTTGGGGAGAAAACCGGCACATCGTAATCCTCTAAAACAGAGAAAGGCAGAGTCAGCCAGAATAGGCAAGTACAAAAGGTAAACCTAAAAATAAGTTTATACTTTACACTCCAGTCTCATCACTCACAAAACAGAACTCAGAGATACGAAGTGAAAGGCATTAACAAAAACACCAAATGCTACAGGAGGACCGGACTGTATTGCTAAATGTAAACTCTGCTCAAATTAGATTCAATCCACCTTCTAATACAGAGGTCAGGCGTTTGAATGCAACTTCAATCTTTTGGCTTAGTTAAAAGCTATTAACAGACAATAAACACAACACCTTCTAGCACACATTCCATGTTAGCTGAGACAACAATGGTCTGTGGGTGGGCAACATAGTGTACCGATCTTAGCCATGTTACAATTCCTACTAAGTGGGTTAAACTTATTAGCACGATACTTTGAGAGTTTGCCATTCAGGCCACCGACCATGGTTCCCTTCCCTGTTCTGGAGTTCACTACAGTATATTGAATTGAATTGAGGTCGCGGCTGCAGGCTCCCAGTGATTTCTCCTCGGGCCGTCAGAACGCTTTTCCTGCCCTGTCGTTGTCCACCATCTTCCCTTCCACCTGACTGCTCTCATCCGCTTTCTGCTTTGAAAAACTCAAGCCAGCGCCGACTCATGCATATGTTATTTGGCCATGAAAAGGTAGCGTATTAATATAATATTGCATTCTTTACCAACTCATGAATAAGTAATGAGCGCCTCGCCAGGGTACAGTATGTCAGGGGAGAGCAGGAAGCACAGCCGGGGTTGTAACACCCGTAGCTCCAGTCGAACCGCGGAACAGGCTGGTCTGTTCCCCTTAAGGAGGACATTCCGTCCTGGTTATGTACCTGCAACTCAGCTCCCAGAGGGCTCGGTGGATTCAGACACACACAGCAGAAAATATAACCCAGTAGAACAGTGGGAGAAACTCACAAACAAGAAAACTTTTCAAGAGCTCAAAATGAAACAGCACCAGAATTGGCGGCAATTCACTAAGGGGGCAGTTGATATGGGTGAGGGGTCACCATTTTGTGGATATCTTGCATTGGAATTGTATTGAATTCTACTTTCATCACAACATACCAACATAAACATAAAGTTCAAAGAGTCTCCGAGACCATTGTCTGAATGGTTTTGAAACCTGTAGCCTGTCTGTACTGGGTTGTACAGGACAATGGACAGCACCCTACACACTAAAGTAAGGCCCTATTGGTAATGAATATAGGCTACAGGATGATAATTCACCCGAATGGAAACAGATGTGGATGAAACCGTACACACAGCTGTCTTACCAAAATAATGCTAACTAAATGCTGAACATAGAAGCCTAGATATTAATATCCAAACTAAATTCTGAATAGCAGTAGTTTGACTTAGAACATCAAAAACTGCAAATCAATGAATGTCAAGAGGACAAAACAGCGGAACCAAGTAGTCCTAGAAAACAAAACACGAAAACGATAAAGGCATGACACACTATATTTAGGCTAGTTACATTAACAGCAAAAAACACAGTAAACAAAAAGTTAAGGTGATCCAAATAACCAAAACATAGCCCACATTCTACAGCCTACCACAGCAAGATGGATCCTACAGCCTACCACAGCGAGATGGATCCTACAGCCTACCACAGCGAGATGGATCCTACAGCCTACCACAGTGAGATGGATCCTACAGCCTACCACAGCAAGATGGATCCTACAGCCTACCACAGTGAAATGGATCCTACAGCCTACTACAGCGAGATGGATCCTACAGCCTACCACAGTGAGATGGATCCTACAGCCTACCACAGCAAGATGAATCCTACAGCCTACCACAGTGAGATGGATCCTACAGCCTACCACAGCGAGATGGATCCTACAGCCTACCACAGTGAGATGGATCCTACAGCCTACCACAGTGAGATGGATCCTACAGCCTACCACAGCAAGATGGATCCTACAGCCTACTACAGTGAGATGGATCCTACAGCCTACCACAGTGAGATGGATCCTACAGCCTACCACAGCAATATGGATCCTACAGCCTACTACAGTGAGATGGATCCTACAGCCTACATCCTACTAGGCGAGATACAGTCTACAGCCTACTACAGTGAGATGCATCCTACAGTCTACATCCTGCTACAGTGAGATGCAGCCTACAGTCTACAGCCTACTACAATGAAATGCAGTCTACAGCCTACTACAGTGAGATGTATCCTACAGGCTACTACAGTGAGATGCAACCTACAGCCTACTACAGTGAGATGCATCCTACAGTCTACAGTCTACAGCCTACTACAGTGAGATGCAGCCTACAGTCTACTACAGTGAGATGCAGCCTACAGCCTACTACAGTGAGATGCAGCCTACAGCCTACAGCCTACAACCCACTACAGCCTACAACCCACTACGGTGAGATACAGCCTACATCCTTCTACAGTGAGATGCATCCTACAGCCTACTACAATTAGATGTAGCCTACAGCAGTATACAGTCTAATACAGTGAGATACAGCCTACTACAGTGAGATGCAGCCTACAGCCTACTACAGTGAGATACAGCCTACTTCAGTGAGATGCAGTATACAGTCTACTACAGTGAGGTGCAGTATACAGCCTACGACAGTGAGATACAGCCTACTACAGTGAGATACAGCCTACTACAGTGAGATACAGTATACAGTCTACTACAGTGAGATACAGTCTACTACATTAAGATACAGTCTACTACAGTGAGATACAGTCTACTACAGTCAGATACAGTCTACTACAGTGAGATACAGCCTACTACAGTGAGATTCAGCCTACTACAGTGAGATACAGTCTACCACAGTGAGATACAGCCTACTACAGCGAGATACAGCCTACTACAGTGAGATACAGTCTACTACAGTAAGATACAGTCTGCTACAGTGAGATACAGTCTACAACAGTCAGATACAGTCGACTACAGTGAGATACAGCCTACTACAATGAGATACAGTCTACTACAGTGAGATACATCCTACTGCACTGAGATACAGTCTACTACAGTGAGATACAGTAAACAGTCTACTACAGTGAGATGCAGCCTACTACAGTGAGATACAGTCTACTACAGTGAGATACAGTCTACTACAGTGAGATACAGTCTACTACAGTGAGATACAGCCTACTACAGTGAGATACAGCCTAATACATTGAGATGCAGTATACAGTCTACTACAGTGAGATGCAGCCTTAAACAGCTGTATTGCCAAACAAATTGGCCTTTGGGCCCTCTTCAAACGTGGAAAATCATGCAGCAACACCTTATGGTATGGCACAATACACTTCTGTGTCACAATACACTTCTGTGTCACAATACACTTCTGTGTCACAATACACTTCGACCCACGTAATCTATTAAGCAATGCCGGCCTACCATAAACACGTTTCCAATACTTACAGTTCTCTTTGCAGCCACAATAGAACAGTAGGCTAGTAATTAAAATGTAATAGAACGTATCTATTTGTGTGATGAAACATTCCAATATGTAGCTATACCCAGGGGCATCATTTGGGTTCTTACATTGGAATTACAGTGATTTATGCTTATATCATCCTGGACCACAATGATTATAAAAGTTAAAATGCAGAGACCATTGAGTGCTATAACCAAGAAGCAACGATGTAAAGTACTTAGTAGTCATTACCTGACATCCATAAGTACTCATTACATTTTGAATGCTTAATTAACGGGACAGGAAAATTCTCAAATTTACACACCTATCAAGAGAACATTCATGGTTATCTCAACTGCCTGTAATCTGGCAGACTCAATCAACATAAATGCTCTGTTTGTACATTTTGTCTGAGTGTTGGATTGTGTCCCTGGCTATCTGTAAATAAAACATAAAAAAAATAGAACACCTGTGCTGTCTGATTTGATTAATTAATAAGTCATTTTAAATTATTTATACTTTTACTTTTGATACTTAGGTATATTTTAAACCAAATACTTTTAGACTGTTAGTCTACTGGGTGACTAATCTTTACTTTTACTCAAGTTTGACAATTTTTCCAACACTGCCAAGAAGTGTCACGGGCATCTGAAGAAGAGGACCAAGGTGCGGCATTGTTAGCGTACATTTTCCTTTTTATTATAAAAACAACAAACGAGAAAACAACCGTGAAGCTTACAGGGCACAATGCCTCAAACAAAGTTAACTAAGCATAAACACATGTGGGAAAAAAGGGCTGCCTAAGTATGGTTCCCAATCAGAGACAACGATAGACAGCTGTCCCTGATTGAGAACCATACCCGGCCAAAACAAAGAAATACAAAAACATAGAATGCCCACCCAAATCACACCCTGACCAAACCAAAATAGATACTTAAAAAGCTCTAAGGTCAGGGTGTTACAAGAAGTGACAAGTTGACGCGAAATATCCATTGTGCACCATGGACCGTATTTCCTAGACACTAAAGCAAGGCCATTGAAAACCTAGGCTGGCTAAGGAAGTCATTTTTCTATTTCATACTGTAGCTTTTTGCTGAAATGATGCCACTTGCTATACCACCAATATTTTGATCAAAACCAAACAACTAGATTGGTTCTTACCTTTTCAGAAGAGTTGCAGCCTCACTGATGCTCTGTGGAACTTCCTTAGTAATCAATCATTCCATTCTCTCTGAAATATTTTTCTAAGATCCCCCTCAAATGCCAGTTGGATTAGTTGAGCTTTCCTCAGGTGTAGCGTGCTTCTTCTGTGCTGACTGAACACTTGTGTCAAAGTGGAAAACGAGTCTGTCCATGTTTCAGCGCCGTAGAGAGATATCAAGTTGGGTCCATTTGCCCTCATTGGATCCATTGCGTGCAATATCAGTCTTCAAAAACTGAAGTGCGACACTAAACTCAGCACTACCAAATCAGTTTTGCTTAGATTCAGGAGTGGTTTCACCTTTTTCACATCTAGAAAGTCATGGCTCTTAAGGTCAAGGGCACACAAGGCCTATAGCAGTTGGTTGTTGCTTTTGCTGAATCGTTCTGACATTTAACCAATGACAGCATCCAATGTGTTGAAGAACACCCTTTTACACTGAGTCTCTTCTCCTTTGTTCTGCTGGCCTACTGCACTGTCCACCACGTATTGCTATTGGAGATTTGTACTTACATAACGTCATCGTTTGCTTGGAAGTGGTGGTGTGTCATTGACATTGGCACTGTACTGCACCCAAATGGCTTCGATCTTGCTTTCACTCCTCAGCTTCTCGATGCCAACGCACTGTGGACCACTTTGACTCCAGTGTAAAGATCTGTTGCTTTTTGCCTGCAGTAATTTGTTTGGAGGACGGAGAAGACTGAGGATTCTGTGCATCATGCTGGCTGTAAACTAAAAGCAGGAGTCCGTCACCAACTTCAGCAGCCCTGGAGCCTCATTTCTTACTTCCGTGTTGTACAAAATAATTGCATTGGATGTCAGAGTGGAACTTCACAATGCTGACACAGGTGTCACATCTATTTGGCTTTGTTTGGGAACTATCATATCCATTGTGGCAGACAAACTGGTTCCAGCTAGCTAAATTGGCGAAGGCTAATAACACTAACGCTTTTTACAGCTAGCGAAGAAGCTAACTAAACGTTGTGGTGGTGGAGCATGAGGCAGAGTTGGGTGAAGCAGCTTCATTGGTAAACTTGGCCCGCCTTTATAAATCCAAATAAAATACTAAAAGCATATCACGTTATTCACTTAGCCTACCACAGATGTGAAGAATTTTTTTCTCCTTTTTTATGAAAACCCAAGAGAGTAATTCCTAATGGCCCCAGTGGCTGTCCAGAGCCCCTACATACATCAGGCCATGCTCTGTCCATTGTGCTGACAGAGTAGGGCAGATACTGATTTTGCACCAAGCTGTCACTCAATCAATCATTTCAACCTTTTTACTATTTTCATATAGGGACAAAACAAAAACAACTGCTGGAGCTCAAGTCCCCTTCTGTCCCCTGGTTGTTCCGGCCATGAACTGCACAATAAATGGTGTTGTCTGTCTCTCCAATATGTCGTCCTCTTGGTAATCCTTGGTACTTTCCTCTTATTTCTATTTCGAGACAACTTTCTTTCCCTTATAGTTAGAGTCTGGGGGGGGGGGGTCAAAGGTTCATAACAACCAACAATCCAATTTCACAGAGCCTGCTTCTGACAGACACCGTGTGATCCGAGGGAGACCCCTCCCACCCCCCTCTTCTGCATATCCTCAGGAACCTAATCAAAACCTTAATTAGCCTAGTAGTTTGGTGATAATTGGCAGCTCAGGCAAGGCCCTCAAGGCCTTCTCCTGTGAGGTACCTACTGCTGGACACAGCTAATCACGTAAGGAGGGAGACGAGCTACAGGAGAATGACCTGACAAGACCCCTTGTGTGTGTGTGCATGGGGTTTGAGTTGTGTGTATGTGCGTGTGTATGTGTGTGAGTTTGTGCGCGTGTGTAAGTGTGTATATCGGTGTGTTTTATATGTGATTTAGAGCTGTGAGGGTCTATTTCAAATATCCTCAGCATCACTCACTTCAACCTTCAGCTAACTGTGAATCGCCCTCCATCCCACCTCCCCCCTCCTCCATCCCTCTTCCCCTACCGGGAGGGTTTGCACTGACGCATCCAGGTGCTTGGCAGACATTTGGGCAGGAATGGTGTGGTATTTGTCTTGAATACCGTATGTTAAGAGGTTACTCTCCCAGAAATGTCAGCAGGCCGACTACCTGCTACTTTCAAAGAAGGCACACACCTTGACTTGTCAGGACTTTATCGAAGTCAATAGGAAGTCGTCATTTAGAAGTGAGTTAATAGCTTGGGCATGTAGGAAGTCGTCATTTAGAAGTGAGTTAATAGCTTGGGCAAACAGGAAGTCGTCATTTAGAAGTGAGTTAATAGCTTGGGCAAGCAGGAAGTCGTCATTTAGACGTGAGTTAATAGCTTGGACATGTAGGAAGTCGTCATTTAGACGTGAGTTAATAGCTTGGACATGTAGGAAGTTGTCATTTAGAAGTGAGTTAATAGCTTGGGCAAACAGGAAGTCGTCATTTAGAAGTAATTTAAGAGCTTGTGCAAATAGATATAGAATATAATATATGACATATGCTGCTGATCGACCTATCTTTAGAGAAGAAAGAAAAAGTGGGTAGTGAGAGTTTATGCATACTTTTTTGCACTATCTTTCAGGCACTGAAGAGAGAGAGAGAGAGAGAGAGAGAGAGAGAGAGAGAGAGAGAGAGAGAGAGAGAGAGAGAGAGAGAGAGAGAGAGAGAGAAATACTTTTCCCTTTGGGAAAACTTGTCAGTTTCCCCACTGCTCGTTTTGGGTGTACTTAACAGACGTGAGGTCTTTCTTCGCTCCAAGGCTATGTCAGTCTTCACACAGCACAAAGGAGCCAAAATAACATTTCAACAGACACCACCAAAGGCTCCTCATACTCTGAGGGTTGAGAACTAATCGAATAGACTGCCGCTTCTCAATACCAGACAGCACCGTATCTAAGAAACTGGACTGAATAAGGGCAATTCCATGGTAACAGAATGACACAGACTCCAAACAAAAAACATGAATCTCAAACAAATAATGAAACTTTATGCACAACGACAACTTACAACAATTTCCACTGATAAATTTACCAAAACATATTGGCCGTGTCAGAAATCCCTTACTGTACGTGCAGCCTAAATAGAAGGCTGTTTGAGTAGGGAAAAAAAAGTTTTTTAAAACAGTATGCCAGATTTCGAAAATCGAATATACTTTAAATGCTTGGATGTCGTACAAATAACACATGACATTCCTAGTATGTGAAAATAGAATGCTTAATATTATGTTACATTTCAAAAATTGAGTGTGGTTTAATTTTAGCTCTTCGTGTAGTATAATTTGATTCGCATTTTCCCACAATGCATTGGAAAAGGTGGGCTGTGAGTGACAGGCCCTAGTTCTCTTCAAGTAGCCAAACAACTAAACCAGGGTACTTAATTGGGAAGATGCTCCAAGCCTCTGTGGTTGTGTTCAAATATAGGCTAAGTAGTTTTTGCAGTCCGTAAAACGATCACGAGTACTGCATCACAGACTAAATCTTTGAAAGCAGAAATATTATTCATTTTTTTATATTTTTTCAAAGTGGATTTCTGTTTTCTCACTGAACGGAGTGGCCTTTGTCAGAGCTTTTAAACTAAAAACTAAACTATATTTTTTGTTGTTGAATATGTTGGACAATGGGGACTCGGATGTCGCAGCTGGTTAGGGATGTCACGTTAATCAGGCCTTGTCATTTGATCATACAGTGCTTTGCAAAAGTATTCAACCCCTTGGTGTTTTTCTATTTTGTTGCATTACAGCCTGTAATTTAAACTGATTTTTATGTGGATTTCATGTAAACATGTAAAACACAAAATAGTCCAAATTGGTGAAGTGAAATGTAAAGAATTACTCAAAAAATGTTTACATTTTCTTTATGGAAAAGTGGTGTGCATTTATTCACTCCCTTTGCTATGAAGCCCCTAAATAGGATCTGGTGCAACCAATTAACCTCAGAAGTCACATAATTAGTTCACTAAAGTCCACATGTGTGCAATCTAAGTATCACATGATCTGTCAAATGATCTCAGTATATAGTTGAAGTTGGAAGTTTACATACACATTAGCCAAATATATTTAAACTCAGTTCTTCACAATTCCTGATATTTAATCCTAGTAAAGATTCCCTGTTTTAGGTCAGTTAGGATCACAAATGTATTTTTAGAATGTGAAATGTCAGAATAATAGTAGAGGGAATTATTTATTTCAGCTTTAATTTCTTTCATCACATTCCCAGTGGGTCATAAGTTAATATACACTCAATTGGAATTTGGTAGCATTGCCTTTAAATTGTTTAACTTGGGTCAAACATTTTGGGTAGCCTTCCACAAACTTACCACAATAAGTTGGGTAAATTTTGGCCCATTCCTCCTGACAGAGCTGGTGTAACTGAGTCAGGTTTGCAGGTCCCCATGCTTGAACATGCTTTTTCAGTTCTGCCCACAAGTGTTCTATAGGACATGATGTGATGGCCACACCAGTACCTTGACTTTGTTGTCCTTAAAACTTCTTATGGCTACAGGGGCAGTATTGAGTCATTGGATGAAAGGTGCCCAGAGGTGCCCAGAGTAAACGGCCTGCTCCTCAGTCCCAGATGCTAATATATGTATATTCGTAGTATTGGATAGAAAACACTCTGACATTTCTAAAACTGTTTGAATGATGTCTGTGAGTATAACAGAACTCATGTGGCAGGCAAAAATGTGAGAAGAAATCCAAACAGAAAGTGGCAAATCTGAGGTTGGTCGATTTTCAACCCAGCTCTAATTGAATACACAGTGGGATATTGATCAAGTTGCACTTCCTATGGCTTCCGCTAGATGTCAACCGTCTTTAGAAACTTGAATGAGGCTTCTACTGTGTTGTGGAGTCGGATGGGAGCTGTTTGAGTCAGTGGTCTGGCAGAGAGCCAGGTCCTGGTCATGCGCATTTCACATGATAGCGACCTGCGTTCCATTGCTTCTCTACAGACATTGGAATTCTCCGGTTGGAACGTTATTGAATATCTATGATAACAACATCCTAAAGATTGATTCTATAGTTAGTTTGACAAGTTTCATGGACCTGAAATATAACTTTCTGGAAGTTTTTGCCCGACGTTCGGCTGGACCTGCGCGAGAGTTTGGATTTGTGTACTAAACTCGTTAACAAAAGTAGCTACTTGGACATAAATAATGGACATTATCGAACAAATCAAGCATTTATTGTGGAACTGCGATTCCTGGGAGTGCATTCTGATGAAGATCATCAAAGGTAAGGGAATATTTATAATGTTATTTCTGATTTCTGTTGACTTCAACATGGCGGATAAAGAAAAAAAAACATTCTGAGCGCCGTTCTCAGATTATTGCATGGTTTGCTTTTTCCGTAAAGTTTTTTTGAAATCTGACACAATGGTTGCATTAACCTCTAGCGTCGAGCTATCCCGTATCCGGGAGCGTAATCATAGCCTCAAGCTCATTACCATAACACAACGTTTCCTATTCATGAAAATCGCAAATGAAATGAAATAAATATATTGAAACACAAGCTTAGCCTTTTTTAACACTGTCATCTCAGATTTTCAAAATATGCTTTAACCAAAGCTACACAAGCACACAAGCATTTGTGTAAGAGTATTGATAGCCTAGCATAGCATTAAGCCTAGCATTCAGCAGGCAACATTTTCACAAAAACAAGAAAAGCATTCAAATAAAATCATTTACCTTTGAAGAACTTCGGATGTTTTCAATGACGAGATTCTCAGTTAGATAGCAAATGTTCATTTTTTCCAAAAAGATTATTTGTGTAAGAGAAATAGCTCCGTTTTTTTCATCACGTTTGGCTTGAAAAAAAAAACGAAAATGCAGTCACTTACAACGGCAAACGTTTTTCCAAATTAGCTCCATAATATAGACAGAAACATGGCAAACGTTGTTTAGAATCAATCCACAAGGTGTTTTTCACATATCTATTCAGTGGTGGCAGGTGGCTTCTCATCAGAAGAAAACGGAAAAATACTGCAGCTGGAGATTATACAATAATTGCGACGGAGGACACCAAGCGACCACCTGGTAAATGTAGTCTCTTATGGTCAATCTTCCAATGATATGTCTACAAATACGTCACAATGCTGCAGACACCTTGGGGAAAATGTGGAAAAGGTAAGCTGACTCCTAGCTCCTCCACAGCCATATAAGGAGTCATTGTCATGAGGCGGTTTAAAAAAATGTGGCACTTCCTGATTGTATTTTTATCTGGGTTTTTTCTGTAACATCAGTTCTGTGGCACTCACAGACAATATCTTTTCAGTTTTGGAAACGTCAGAGTGTTTTCTTTCCAAAGCTGTCAATTATATGCATAGTCGTGCATCTTTTCGTGACAAAATATCTTGTTTAAAACAGGAATGTTTTTCATCCAAAAATTTAAAGAGCGCCCCCTATATTGAAGAAGTTAAGGAGAGGTATATCTATATTTCCATGTCTATCAATTGTATTTTCATCGACATTTATAATGAGTATTTCTGTAAAATGTTGTGGCTCTCTTTTGAACCAGTGAATGTAACACGCCAATGTATACTGAGATATTTTTGTATAAATATGCACTTTATCGAACAAAACATACATGTATTGTGTAACATGAAGTCCTTTGAGTGTCATCTGATGAAGATCATCAAAGGTTAGTGATTAAGTTTATCTCTATTTGTGCTTTTTGTGACTCCTCTCTTTCGCTGGAAAAAAATGGCTTTGTTTTTTTGTGAGTTGGTGGTCACCTAACATAAATGTTTGTGGTGCTTTCACTCTAAAGCCTTTTTGAAATCGGACACTGTGGTGTGATTAACAACAGGATTACCTTTAAAACGGTATAAGATACATGTATGTTTGAGGAATTTTCATTATGAGATTTCTGTTGTTTTGAATTTGGCGCCCTGCACTTTCACTGGCTGTTGTCATATCGATCCCGTTAAAGGGATTGCAGCCCTAAGTAGTTTTAAGTCAGTTTGCCACAACTTTGGAAGTATGCTTGGGGTCATTGTCCATTTGGAAGACCCATTTGCGACCAAGCTTTGACTTCCTGACTGATGTCTTGAGATGTTGCTTCAATATATCCACATCATTTTCCTGCCTCATGATGTCATCTATTTTGTGAAGTGCAGCAAAGCATCCCCACAACATGATGCTGCCACCTCCATGCTTCATGGTTGGGATGGTGTCTTCAGGATGCAAGCCTCCCCCTTTTTCCTCCAAACATAATGATGGTCATTATGGCCAAACAGTTCTATTTTTGTATCATCAGACCAGAGGACATTTCCAAAAAGTATGATCTTTGTCCCTATGTGCAGTTGCAAACCGTCTAGCTTTTTATGGTGGTTTTGGAGAAGTGGCTTCTTCCTTGCTGAGCGGCCTTTCAGGTTATGTCCATATAGGACTTGTTTCACTGTGGATATAGATACTTTTGTACCAGTTTCCTCCAGCATCTTCACAAGGTCCTTTGCTGATGTTCTGGGATTGATTTGCACTTTTCGCACCAAAGTACTTTCCTTCCCGAGCGGTATGACGGCTGCGTGGAGCCATGGTGTTTATACTTGCATACTATTGTTTGTACAGATGAACGTGGTACCTTCAGGCATTTGGAAATTGCTTCCAAGAATGAACCAGACTTGTGGAGGTCTTGGATGATTTATTTTGATTTTCCCATGATGTCAAGCAAAGAGGCAGGCACTGAGTGTGATGGTAGGCCTTGACATACATCCCCAGGTACACCTCTAATTGACTAAAATTATGTCAGTTAGCCTATCAGAAGCTTCTAAAGCCATGACATAATTTTCTGGAATTTCCAAGCTTTTTAAAGGAACAGTCAATTTAGTGTATGCACACTTCTGACCCACTGGAATTGTGACACAGTGAATTATAAGTGAAATAATCTGTCTGTAAACAATTTTGGGAAAAATGACTTGTGTCATGCACAAAGTGGATGTCCTAACCGACTTGCCAAATCTATAGTTTTTTTAAAGAAATGTGTGGAGTGGTTGAAAAACTAGTTTTAATGACACAGACATAAGTGTATGTAATCTTCCAACTTCAACTCTGCACCCCCACTGAGCAAGGGGTACCGTCAAGCAAGTGACATCATGAAGACCAAGGAGCTCTCCAAGCAGGTCATGGACAACGTTGTGGAGAAGTACAGATCAGGGTTATAAAAAAATATCAGAATACCCCCACTACTTTTTTCAATTTCCGCCTGAAGACATACCCAAATCTAACTGCCTATAGCTCAGGCTCAGAACCAAGGATATGTATATTCTTGATTTAATTTGAAAGAAAACACTCTGAAGTTTGTGTAAATGTGAATTGAATGAAGGAGAATATAACACAATAGATCTGATTTAGATAATACAATGAAAAAACCATACGTTTTTTCATTTTTATTGTTGTATCATCTTCTTTAAAATGTACAAGACAAAGCAAACATTCAGATAGGATGATGGGGACAATTTCAGTCAAAAACATAAGAGGGCAGCAGTACTTGTGCAAACTTTCAGAATGATAACTTCCAAAATGAGTGTGCCACATGGAATTTATCATGAAGTCACTCAGGTGTCCCACACAAGTAGCCCAAATGTACCCAAGTGGCCATATTGGTGAAGTTATACATTTCGAATTGAATAACTATATACAAAATACCAAGATGGTATTCTAACACACCCCCCCCCAAAAAATGGAGAAAAAACATTGATAAAAAAAAAATACATTTACAAAAGAACCCACACAATATTGTGCTGCTGATGCCAGGTGCCACAGCAGTCTCCTTCTGCTGTAAAGCAGAGGGTCACCAAGCATCTGGTGCAGGTGATGGGGGACTTAATTTTGCAAAGAACACAGCGACGTCTCCATGCTGTGCCCTTTTGGCCCTGAGGCACATCCATGCCTGCAGAAATAAATTTGGGCAGATGAACACTTGTGGCAGGAGCTGGATGATTCAGCTTCAGTGGGGGATGGACACCTATGCACTGGGAGCTCCCATTCGGAGTCAGTGTCACTGTTAAAGAAAATGTTCAGTTAGAATAGTTTCACATATGAACCCTGTATCAACAGGTATAATAAACATATATATACAGTGCCTTGCGAAAGTATTCGGCCCCCTTGAACTTTGCAACCTTTTGCCAAACTCTCTCTAGAAGTTCAGTGAGGATCTCTGAATGATCCAGTGTTGACCTAAATGACTAATGATGATAAATACAATCCACCTGTGTGTAATCAAGTCTCCGTATAAATACACATGCACTGTGATAGTCTCAGAGGTCCGTTAAAAGCGCAGAGAGCATCATGAAGAACAAGGAACACACCAGGCAGGTCCGAGATACTGTTGTGAAGAAGTTTAAAGCCGGATTTGGATACAAAAAGATTTCCCAAGCTTTAAACATCCCAAGGAGCACTGTGCAAGCGATAATATTGAAATGGAAGGAGTATCAGACCACTGCAAATCTACCAAGACCTGGCCGTCCCTCTAAACTTTCAGCTCATACAAGGAGAAGACTGATCAGAGATGCAGCCAAGAGGCCCATGATCACTCTGGATGAACTGCAGAGATCTACAGCTGAGGTGGGAGACTCTGTCCATAGGACAACAATCAGACGTATATTGCACAAATCTGGCCTTTATGGAAGAGTGGCAAGAAGAAAGCCATTTATTAATGATATCCATAAAAGGTGTTGTTTAAAGTTTGCCACAAGCCACCTGGGAGACACACCAAACATGTGGAAGAAGGTGCTCTGGTCAGATGAAACCAAAATTGAACTTTTTGGCAACAATGCAAAACGTTATGTTTGGCGTAAAAGCAACACAGCTCATTACCCTGACCACACCATCGCCACTGTCAAACATGGTGGTGGCAGCATCATGGTTTCGGCCTGCTTTTCTTCTGCAGGGACAGGGAAGATGGTTAAAATTGATGGGAAGATGGATGGAGCCAAATACAGGACCATTCTGGAAGAAAACCTGATGGAGTCTGCAAAAGACCTGAGACTGGGACGGAGATTTGTCTTCCAACAAGACAATGATCCAAAACATAAAGCAAAATCTATAATGGAATGGTTCAAAAATAAACATATCCAGTTGTTTGAATGGCCAAGTCAAAGTCCAGACCTGAATCCATTCGAGAATCTGTGGAAAGAACTAAAAACTGCTGTTCACAAATGCTCTCCATCCAACCTCACTGAGCTCGAGCTGTTTTGCAAGGAGGAATGGGAAAAAATTTCAGTCTCTCGATGTGCAAAACTGATAGAGACATACCCCAAGTGACTTACAGCTGTAATCGCAGCAAAAGGTGGCGCTACAAAGTATTAACTTAAGGGGGCTGAATAATTTTGCACGCCCAATTTTTCAGTTTTTTATTTGTTAAAAAAGTTTGAAATATCCAATAAATGTCATTCCACTTCATGATTGTGTCCCACTTGTTGCCCTTAAAGAAAAAAATAAGCAAAAAAAATTGGTGTTAGCCAAAGGCATGTGGTAGACTCCCCAAACATATGGAAGAAGGTACTCTGGTCAGATGAGACTAAAATGTAGCTTTTTGGCTGTCAATGAAAACACTATGTCTGACGCAAACCCAACACCTCACATCACCCTGAGAACACCATCCCCACAGTGAAGCATGTTAGCGGCAGCATTATGCTGTGGGGATGTTTTTCATCGGCAGGGAATAGGAAACTGGTCAGAATTGAAGGAATGATGGAAGGTGCTAAATACAGGGAAATTCTTGACGGAAACCTGTTTCAGTCTTCCAGAGATTTGAGACTGGGACGGAGATTCACCTTCCAGCAGTTCAATGACCCTAGGTATACTGCTAAAGCAGCACTCAAGTGTTTTAAGGGGAAACATTTAAATATATATCCAATTGAGAATCGGTGGTATAACTTAAAGATTGCTGGACACCAGCTGAACCCGTCCAACTTGAAGGAGCTAGAGCAGTTTTGCCTTGAAGAATGGGAAAAAATCAAAGTGGCTAGATGTGCCAAGCAAATAGAGACATACCCCAAGAGACTAGCAGCTGTAATTTTTGCAAAAGGTGGCTCTACAAATTATTGACTTGGGGGGGTGAACAGTTATGCACACTTAAGTTTTCATTTTTTTTGTCTAATTTCTTGTTTGTTTCACAATTAAACATTATTTTGCATCTTCAAAGTGGTAGGCATGTTGTGTAAATCAAATGAAACAAGCTCGATTTTATTTCCAGGTTGTAAGGCAACAAAATGCCAAGAGGGGGGAATACTTTCACAAGCCACTGTACGTACCGTCTTAGTTTTGAAGACTATTTAATGATTTAATTCATGAATCAAGCCTCAGCAGTCATTCTGATCTGCTTTAGTGTATTACGTTACAGTCCAGAGGTTCTGAATTTACCATGCACCTGACTGTCCACATTGTTTGACTGACTGTCCACATTGTTCGACTGACTGTCCACATTGTTCGACTGACTGTCCACACTGTTCGACTGACCGTCCACATTGTTCGACTGACCGTCCACATTGTTCGACTGACTGTCCACATTGTTCGACTGACTGTCCACATTGTTCGACTGACTGTCCACATTGTTCGACTGACTGTCCACATTGTTTGACTGACTGTCCACATTGTTTGACTTACTGTCCACATTGTTTGACTGACAGTCCACATTGTTTGACTGACTGTCCACATTGTTCGACTGACTGTCCACATTGTTTGACTGACTGTCCACATTGTTCGACTGACTGTCCACATTGTTCGACTGACTGTCCACATTGTTCGACTGACTGTCCACATTGTTCGACTGACTGTCCACATTGTTCGACTGAATGTCCACATTGTTTGACTGACTGTCCACATTGTTTGACTTACTGTCCACATTGTTCGACTGACTGTCCACATTGTTTGACTGACTGTCCACATTGTTTGACTGACTGTCCACATTGTTTGACTGACTGTCTACATTGTTCGACTGACTGTCTACATTGTTCGACTGACTGTCCACATTGTTTGACTGACTGTCCACATTGTTTGACTTACTGTCCACATTGTTCGACTGACTGTCCACATTGTTTGACTGACTGTCCACATTGTTTGACTGACTGTCCACATTGTTCGACTGACTGTCCACATTGTTTGACTGACTGTCCACATTGTTTGACTGACTGTCCACATTGTTTGACTGACTGTCTACATTGTTCGACTGACTGTCTACATTGTTTGACTGACTGTCCACATTGTTTGACTGACTGTCCACATTGTTCGACTGACTGTCCACATTGTTCGACTGACTGTCCACATTGTTCGACTGACTGTCCTCATTGTTCGACTGACTGTCCACATTGTTTGACTGACTGTCCACATTGTTTGACTTACTGTCCACATTGTACGACTGACTGTCCACATTGTTTGACTGACTGTCCACATTGTTTGACTGACTGTCCACATTGTTTGACTGACTGTCTACATTGTTCGACTGACTGTCTACATTGTTCGACTGACTGTCCACATTGTTTGACTGACTGTCCACATTGTTCGACTGACTGTCCACATTGTTCGACTGACTGTCCACATTTTTCGACTGACTGTCCACATTGTTTGACTGACTGTCCACATTGTTCGACTGACTGTCCACATTCTTCGACTGACTGTCCACATTGTTCGACTGACTGTCCACATTGTTCGACTGACTGTCCACATTGTTTGACTGACTGTCCACATTGTTCGACTGACTGTCCACATTGTTTGACTGACTGTCCACATTGTTCGACTGACTGTCCACATTCTTCGACTGACTGTCCACATTGTTCGACTGACTGTCCACATGGTTCGACTGACTGTCCACATTGTTCGACTGACTGTCCACATGGTTCGACTGACTGTCCACATTGTTCGACTGACTGTCCACATTGTTTGACTGACTGTCCACATTGCATTAGCCTTTTGATTTCAACATTGAAAAGTTTTGGGGTGTGCTAGGCTATTTGATTTAATTTGTATATGTTACAGCACTTTGATATCATGAAGAAATGTGTTTAAATGGAACCAAATTATCTGTTTCCTTTTTAAAAAGGATAGATGGGCTATATTTTTATTTTCTATTTTTTATTTCACCTTTATTTAACCAGGTAGGCAAGTTGAGAACAAGTTCTCATTTACAATTGCGAACTGGCCAAGATAAAGCATAGCAGTTTGACACATAAAACAACACAGAGTTACACATGAAGTAAAACAAATATATAGTCAATAATACAGTAGAAAAATAAGTCTATATACAATGTGAGCAAATGAGGTGAGGGAGGTAAAGGCAAACAAAGGCCATGGTGGTGAAGTTAATACAATATGGCAATTAAAACACTGGAATGGTAGATTTGCAGTGGAAGAATGTGCCAGCTAGAGATATAAATAATGGGGTGCAAAGGAGCAATAAATAAATAAATAAATAAATAAATAAATACAGTAGGGGGAGATGTAGTTGTTTGGGCAAAATTATAGGTGGGCTATGTACAGGTTCAGTAATCTGTGAGCTGCTCTGACAGCTGGTGCTTAAAGCTAGTGAGGGAGATAAGTGTTTCCAGTTTCAGAATTTTTTTGTAGTTCGTTCCAGTCATTGGCAGCAGAGAACTGGAAAGAGAGGCGGCCAAAGGAAGAATTGGTTTTGGGGGTGACCAGAGAGTTATACCTGCTGGAGCGTGTACTACAGGTGGGTGCTGCTATGGTGACCAGCGAGCTGAGATAAGGGTGGACTTTACCTAGCAGGGTCTTGATGTTGACCTGGAGCCAGTGGGTTTGGCGACGAGTATGAAGCGAGGGCCAGCCAACGAGAGCGTACAGGTCGCAGTGGTGGGTAGTATATGGGGCTTTGGTGACAAAACGGATGGCACTGTGATAGACTGCATCCAATTTATTGAGTAGGGTATTGGAGGATATTTTGTAAATGACATCGCCAAAGTCGAGGATCGGTGGGATGGTCAGTTTTACGAGGGTATGTTTGGCAGCGTGAGTGAAGGATGCTTTGTTGTGAAATAGAAAGCCAATTCTAGATTTAATTTTGGATTGGAGATGTTTGTGGTGAGTCTGGAAGGAGAGTTTACAGTCTAACCAGACACCTAGGTATTTGTAGTTGTCCACAAGTCAGAATATGTGGACATATGGTCTTCTACGGTATAGGTCTAATGTCATAGTCTGCCTATACCCAGCCTGTTGCCGCCATGGCATACTGCATACTTTTTATTCAAAGGTACGTGCTAAATAGCTTGCAACGATTAGTAAATAGTATGTAGTTTAAGCATGTAGCATTTGTGTTATGACACTGACACTTACTTGAAGAACAGTGGAGATATAAAGCTTCGTAACAGAACGAAGGTAAAATCTCCATCAGTTTGTTATGTGACAAAGTTTTCCAAAATCTCTGTGAAAGATCTACTCTGAATTAAGATTCAAAGATGGTCTCAAAAAGAATGGGGTGTCAGCTATGATATGATACCTTGAGTTTGAATAAATCTCCTTTGGTTTTGAACTACAGTAAGTGAAGTTATGTAGATTAACACCTGATAACAGAATGACGGTATCAGAATGACATCACCGTTCTCTGATCTGTACTATACAGAAATGTATGATTACGATTCGGTGGTGTATACACTGTGATGTGTCCTGAACTGGCCATTATTCTCAACATCGTTGGTATGGATCGGACCAAATCTGAACCATTCATTGTTGGTATGGATCGGACCAAATCTGAACCATTCATTGGCGCCTATGTTTCACAAGATTAGAGCGAGAGAGAAAAACAGAGAGAGAGCGAGAGAGAAAAAGAGAGAGAGATGGAGAGATGAAGTGACAGGGAAAGAGCAGGAGAGCTAGAGAGAGAGAGAGAGAGAGAGAGAGAGAGAGAGGGATGAAGAGATGAAGAGACAGGGAAAGAGCAGGAGAGCTAGAGAGAGAGAGAGAGGGAGAGAGAGAGAGAGGGAGAGAGAGAGAGAGGGGGAGAGAGAGATTAAGAGATGAAAAGACAGGGAAAGAGCAGGAGAGCTAGAGCTAGAGAGAGAGAGAGAGAGAGAGAGAGGGAGAGAGAGATGGAGAGATGAAGAGACAGGGAAAGAGCAGGAGAGCTAGAGAGAGAGAGACAGAGAGAGAGAGAGAGAGAGAGGGAGAGAGAGAGATGAAGAGATAAAGAGACAGGGAAAGAGCAGGAGAGCTAGAGAGAGAGAGAGAGAGAGAGAGAGGGATGAAGAGATGAAGAGATGAAGAGACAGGGAAAGAGCAGGAGAGCTAGAGAGAGAGAGAGAGAGATGAAGAGATGAAGAGACAGGGAAAGAGCAGGAGAGCTAGAGCTAGAGAGAGAGAGAGAGAGAGAGAGAGAGAGAGAGAGAGAGAGAGAGAGAGAGAGAGAGGGGGAGGGAAATAGCAGGAGAGAGAGGTGAAGAGATGAAGAGACAGGGAAATAGCAGGAGAGAGAGAGAAAGAGAGAGAGAGAGATGAAGACACAGGGAAATAGCAGAAGAGAGAGAGAGAGAGAGAGGTGAAGAGATGAAGAGACAGGGGAATAGCAGGAGAGAGAGAGGTGAAGAGGTGAAGAGACAGGGAAAGAGCAGTAGAGAGAGAGAGAGAGAGAGAGAGAGAGAGAGAGAGAGAGAGAGAGAGAGAGGGACGAGATGAAGAGACAGGGGACTAGCAGGAGAGGGAGAGGGGTGAAGAGATGAGGAGACAGGGAAAGAGCAGGAGAGAGAGAGGTGAAGAGATGAAGAGACAGGGAAAGAGCAGGAGAGATGAAGAGACAGGGAAATAGCAGGAGAGGGAGAGAGGTGAAGAGATGAGGAGACAGGGAAATAGCAGGAGAGGGAAAGAGCAGGAGAGATGAAGAGACAGGGAAAGAGCAGGAGAGAGAGAGGTGAAGAGATGAAGAGACATGGAAAGAGCAGGAGAGAGAGAGAGAGAGAGAGAGAGAAAGAGAGAGAGAGAGAGAGAGAGAGAGAGAGAGAGAGAGAGATGAAGACACAGGGAAATAGCAGAAGAGAGAGAGAGAAGAGAGAGAGAGAGAGAGAGAGAGAGAGGGAGAGAGAGAGAGAGAGAGATAGGTGAAGAGATGAAGAGAAAGGGGAATAGCAGGAGAAAGAGAGGTGAAGAGATGAAGAGACAGGGAAAGAGCAGGAGAGCTAGAGAGAGAGAGAGAGATGAAGAGATGAAGAGACAGGGAAAGAGCAGGAGAGCTAGAGAGAGAGAGAGAGAGAGGGAGAGAGAGATGGAGAGATGAAGAGATGAAGAGACAGGGAAAGAGCATGAGAGCTAGAGAGAGAGAGAGAGAGGGAGAGAGAGGTGAAGAGATGAAGAGACAGGGAAAGAGCAGGAGAGCTAGAGAGAGAGAGAGAGAGAGAGAGAGGAGAGAGAGAGAGAGAGAGAGAGAGAGAGAGAGAGAGAGAGAGAGAGAGAGAGAGAGAGAGAGAGAGAGATGAAGAGGTGAAGAGACAGGGAAAGAGCAGGAGAGCTAGAGCTAGAGAGAGAGAGAGAGAGAGAGAGAGAGAGAGATGAAGAGGTGAAGAGACAGGGAAAGAGCAGGAGAGCTAGAGCTAGAGAGAGAGAGAGAGAGAGAGAGAGAGAGAGAGAGAGAGAGAGAGAGAGAGAGAGAGAGAGAGAGAGAGAGAGAGAGAGGGAGAGGGGGGGAAATAGCAGGAGAGAGAGGTGAAGAGATGAAGAGGCAGGGAAATAGCAGAGAGAGAGAGAGAGAGAGAGAGAGAGAGAGAGAGATAGGTGAAGAGATGAAGAGACAGGGGAATAGCAGGAGAGAAGAGGTGAAGAGATGAAGAGACAGGGAAAGAGCAGTAGAGAGAGAGAGAGCGAGAGAGAGAGAGAGAGACAGAGAGAGAGCAACCAACAGTGAGAGGTCAC